>NC_136715.1:19397500-19580000 GCF_936440315.1 Barbus barbus | reverse complement strand
AAATGACTTTAATTAAATACAGGATCGCTTGGAATGAAGACAATCATGGTTTGCGCAAACCACAGTGTGTTTTGGCTGCCAAGAACATGGAAGTACTGAAATTCAAGACATTCAGAAACTGAAACTGTCATTTCAGTTTATTTTCTAACACAGTAAACGATTGTATTATTGATGTCCAACATCAAATCTGAATCCTGAAGCAAAACCAAAGTGGTACACAACGATTAGTGTCAGCATATGTCCTTTCATTCATTCCTGGCCAGTGACAGAGCCGCTGCTAAATCTGCTCACCTGTCCCAAAAGGAGTTCAGTTCAGCTGTGATTTACGTCACCGAGAGAACTTATTAAGGACATTAAGGATAGTAAGACAGTAGATTGTACTTTGTGAAACTGGACTGAGCTTCCACAGGCAGGATAACGGGACTGGACAGATTAAAGTGATTTAGCTCTTGTGGAGATCTAAATACATATAAACACATATACACACACACACATATACATATATACATATATATATATATATATATATATATATATATAAATAATTTTAACATGAAATATATATTTTAAAAAATTTATATATATTATATTTATAATTAGAAATATTTGTAATGTATATATAATACATTCTAAATGTTCTAATACATATGTGTGTGTGTGTGTGTGTATACACACACACTCCATATTTTAGACATACACTTCAACAAGGTCAAAGCCATCATTATGACAAAAAACAAATGATGCAAATACAAAGAGACAGTAACCACATGTTGGAGGTGAAACAGTACCGGCAACCTCTTCAGCAGAAGATAATGAGGATTTATTGACATGCTGTTCATGCCCAAGACCCTCTTCAGCAAATAAAGACCTTCACACTTTCTCTCCTCCTGCCTCACAGCATGTGGCTCTTTCTCTACGAATAACTCCTCTCTCTCTCACACCATTAGTCTGCTTATCTTTCTCTGTTACCTTGCACCAGCTCCCTGCACAGTCCCTCAGTGTCAGGTTCGTCTTCATCCTCTGGTTCTTCATCGTCTTCATCATGGCTGGTGATGCTGTCTCTTTCGCTCTCATCCATTCCCAAACTGCTCCACACCTCCATTTCTGAACTCATGCTGTGCTATGTGTGTCTGCCCTGCAATGCGGTCTGTCTCGAGTCTCTCTCTCTCCACAGACTGTGCCAAGCTGATTTATGACACGAACCGTCTGTCTGCTGCCAGTCACCACTGCTGTCCCCTAGGCTTTCTGCTCACTAATGCTGCTGTAAGCTCCCAGACTGCACATGCTGACGCTGTTACTGAGTCTTCTGAGAGTGTCTGTCACTGCAGCTCAAGCCTGATGGCAGCTCAGACTCACCTGGCTGCTCTGAGCCACAGGAGGAGATCAACTCTGAGAGGAGGAGAGGGGACGACGGCTGAGGGAAATTTAGGGGGATAAAAGAAAGACCAGGGGATTTGTGTATGCTACTGTAGTCATTTGGGGGTTTAGATCAAGTCTATCTATGAGTCAGTTTTGCTGATTTGATTTGAAACAGCTTGGGTTATTGTGCAGATGGAACACCCCCCCTATTCAAACACAATATGGTACCTTCCAGATTAATGTCATAATACTGCTGCAGCACAACAGACAGACACTTCTACGGTCACAGGACCACATCAGTGTTATTATTGTTAAAGCTTTTATTGCAGCTGCAATAAAATCAAATATAAGTATTTCATGGAAAGAAAAAATAAATAAATGTTGCCTTGGCAACTAACTGAAGTTTAAACTGAATTACTAAAATTACTAAAATGAAATTAAAGCTATATAGAAATATTTTTTAGAAATAAAATATGAGAAAAACATATGAAAACCTAAAATTAAAATACAAACTGAAAAAAATTGTTTTATATATAATATAAAAACATTTTATACAATATAAAATAAAACTTTTGAAATATAAAAACTTTAAATATTACTATATAAATAGCAGTGTTGTCAGTATCTGTGTTATTATTGTTAATTAAAACTATTAAAATTGGTTTTGGTAATTGTAATAAAGCTTAAATAAAATAAAATATTCACTTTAGATAAAAAACTTCAACGAAAATTATTTAGTAACTAACTGAAATAAGATTACGTTAAAGCACTAAAATATTCAAATTGAAATAAAAATAAATATGGAAATAGTAAAAAAAACTAATGCAAAGGACACGATAAACTAAAATTAAAACGAATGTATATAAAGTATAATGTATATAAAGTTTATATAATAAAAAAACAAAACATTTAAAAAATAAAAAATTGAAACATTAATAAATGCTATAGTAATAGTAAATAAATAGATATAACTGCATACATATATATATATATATATATATATATATATAAAGGAGGAGGGTACATCATTACTAGTCTACAACTATCTGTCTGAACCTTAGTCTTTTTAAATTAACATGCTTGGTTTAGCAAAATATGGTTTTAGTGACATTTTTCTCAAAGTAAGATAATGTTAGGATCGTGTTTTGTCTGAATTAACCTATTCATAAACAATAACAACATTTGAGGGAATATGTTAGACTGTATGTACAGTGGTGTGAAAAAGTGTTGGCCCCCTTCCTGGTTATTTTTTTTTTATTGCATGTTTGTCACAATTTAATGTTTCAGATCATCAAACTAATTTAAATATTAATCAAAGACAACAGTTTTTAAATTAAGGTTTTTTTTTTATGAAGGGAAAACAAAATCCAAACCCACATGGCCCTGTGTGAAAAAGTGTTTGCCCTTCCCAGGAGTGGCCGGCCAACCAAAATTACCCCAAGAGCACAGCGACGACTCATCCAAGAGGTCACAAAAGACCCCACAACAACATCTAAAGAACTGCAGGCCTCACTTGCCTCAGTTAAGGTCAGTGTTCATGACTCCACCATAAGAAAGAGACTGGGCAAAAATGGCCTGCATGGCAGAGTTCCAAGACGAAAACCGCTGCTGAGCAAAAAGAACATAAAGGCTCGTCTCAGTTTTGCCAGAAAACATCTTGATGATCCCCAAGACTTTTGTGAAAATACTCTGTGGACTGACGAGACAAAAGTTGAACTTTTTGGAAGGTGTGTGTCCCATTACATCTGGCGTAAAAGTAACACAGCATTTCAGAAAAAGAACATCATACCAACAGTAAAATATGGTGGTGGTAGTGTGATGGTCTGGGGCTGTTTTGCTGCTTCAGGACCTGGAAGACTTGCTGTGATAAATGGAACCATGAATTCAGCTGTCTACCAAAATATCCTGAAGGACAATGTCCGGCCATCTGTTCGTGACTTCAAGCTGAAGCGAACTTGGTTTCTGCAGCAGGACAATGATCCAAAACACACCAGCAAATCCACCTCTGAATGACTGAAGAAAAACAAAATGAAGACTTTGGAGTGGCCTAGTCAAAGTCCTGACCTGAATCCTATTGAGATGCTGTGTCATGACCTTAAAAAGGCGGTTCATGCTCGAAAACCCTCCAATGTGGCTGAATTACAACAATTCTGCCGAGATGAGTGGGCCAAAGTTCCTCCACAGCGCTGTAACAGACTCATTGCAAGTTATCACAAACGCTTGATTGCAGTTGTTGCTGCTAAGGGTGGCCCAACCAGTTATTAGGTTTACGGGGCAAGCACTTTTTCACACAGGACCATGTGGGTTTGGATTTTGTTTTCCCTTCATAATAAAAAACTTCATTCAAAAACTGCATGTTGTGTTTACTTGTGTTATCTTTGATTAATATTTAAATTTGTTTGATGATCTGAAACATTAAAGTGTGACAAAAATGCAAGAAAATAAAAAAATCAGGAAGGGGCCAACACTTTTTCACACCACTGTAGATTATGTATAAAATTAAAACTTAGCATTTTTTGAAATGTAATATTTAGTACATGTGTTGAAAGCACATTTTATTTTGAATAGCACTGTAAATCATTTCACTTTTCTTTATTAATTGGATAAATTAACATTAAAACCTATTTGTTTTATGAGTAAATAGACATTTAAAAAGATTCTGAAGGGTCTATCAAATATTGAACTAAATTTTTAATTTTAAATTCCAGGTCACGTCGCCACACGATGTGGCATGATGTGCTAAAATCTGATCTACAAAACACTGGGAATTCTTCCAAAGAGAGCTCAAAAAGGCTAGGCAGAGTGAGAAAAAAAAATAATACAAATTAAATCTCTGATGGAGTACATACTAGAAGTGTACATGTTGAGATATGTAGGCTAGAAATAACAGCTGTGTTTGGGCTACAGCCCACGTAAAGAGATCAGTGTAGGTATGAGAACATGCTTCCATGCCAAGCGGATTAGAACTAAATTAGCACCACCGTAAGTCAATCAGAGGAGTCACACAGTGATCTGTTTCCTTTTTTCCATCACTTCAAAACTGCTAAATAAACCCTGGCTGATCACACTGCCGTTCAAATGTTTGAGGGTCAGTCAAATTTTTTTAATATGCTTTCGAAAGGAGTCTCACCGAGGCTGCATTTATCTGATCAAAAATCTCACTAATATTGTAAAATATTATTACAATTTTTAAAAATACATTTTCTATTAGATATCTTTTTAATGGTAATATATCAATGTGATGAATTTTCAGTGTCATTACTCCAGTCTTCAGCCAAATGATCTTTCAGAAATCACTCTAATATGCTGATTTTCTGCTCATGAAACATTTATTATTATCAATGTCGACAACAGATTTTTGTGGATACCGTGATGATTTCTTTTTCTGGACCCTTTTCAGGATGAGAAAGTTTAAAAGAATAGCATTTTCGTACTTTGTAACATTATAAAAGTCTTGACTGTAACTTTTGATCCGTTTAATGCATCCTTGCCAAATTAAAGTATTAATTTCTATATAAAATATCAATTTTATTAATAAAAAAATGACTGACTCTTTGAACGGTAGTGTATATCTACTGTAAGTTACTGCCTTTATTTAGTCCTGCAGGTTTTTGTGGTCAATCATTGATAGTTTTATGTTGCCACAAAATCACAGCCATGAAACAAACTTTAATGACTTTTTTTTTCAATCCTGGCGATTTCTGAGAGGCTAGCAATAGCAAGCTAGATTTGAAAGCATAAGATCCCACCCTCTCTGCATAATCATTCTCCAAATCCACACCTCCTCCAAAACACATGAACATGCACGCACTGTTAAAAAAAAAAAAAAAAAACAGTTGAGCAAACTTAAAAATTTAAGGCACCCAGCTTCAGCAGATTTTTGAGTTGTCTCGACTTATTTTTTTTAGGAGATTTTTGAGTTCTCTCAACTTTTTGTTCTATAAACTTAAAACAACAAGTTGAGACAACTCAAAAATCTGCTAAAGCTGGTTGACTTAAACATTTAAGTTCTCTCAGCTTTAGATTTTTTACAGCATTGTACAAAAAATAAATAAATAAAACGTTTAACCACCAGTTTATACTTGCGTCCGCACGAGCACGCGGCCAAAGGAATACTCGCACTGATTTAATTTTATTTTTAATATTATTTTGTTTATTTTTTCATTATTTTTATAATATATATAATATGGCGATGTGACCTGGAATTTAAAATTAAAAAGTATAGTATAATGCAGTATAATGGCATTCAATTGTTACACGCAATCATGAAGAATATAACTCGATTAAGATGATCAAACTTATTTTTAATTATCGTCTATGGGCTGGAAATATTTCTTTATTTAAATCATAAAGTCAGCGCATGAAAAATGTGAGCATTATATTTAATACAACAAGTTTGCCCTACACCTTTAATTTAATCCTTCTATACAGCCTTCAGTCGTAAATAATGTTTTAAGCTTTGGCTAATTCTAATGCTTTTTAATGTGATATGTTGTTTGTATAGTTTTCTCGCTGTTCTGTAATGAAATAAATTACAGAACAGATTTGCATATAGCACGGGAATTGAAAAACGGATTTATATACGTTTTGCAAAGACACATTGATGTGGCCAAGTGTAAATGGAAACGTTTTAATAAATCAGATAGATATCCGATCAGAGAAAACGCATGAAGTGACTAGGTGTAAACAGGCCCATAATGACAGGCAGGTAGGACAGCCTATCCTAGCCCTCGGACAGAGGGATATGATTTGACGAACATTTTATGGTCCTGCCTGCCTGTACACCTACACCTATGAATACATTTAGACCACTTAACTGAGTGATTGCCATTGGGTTGTGAAGAGACTTTCAACCAGCATAACAAAAAATGTTTTTGAACCAAATCACCTTAAATCTCAAGAAACACCTATTAGAGAATCCATAAGCACACTCCCAAACTGCAGTGACCTAGATCCAATCTGAGCAACAGATAGATACTGCAGTGCTGGTGTAAACGTCAGAGCGGCTGACTGTCTGCCAGGCCATAGAGAGAAGCCACTGAGAACAGCAGAACGTCTCATTATCCTTAAGCAGCGAGGAGCTAATCCTCTTGATGGCATTTACATCTGTGCTCCATGAGGAAGGGAAGTGGCTGGGATTACAGCATTGCTCTCTGGCAGGGTCAACAGTGGCACGCGAGCCTGTACTGCCACTTTTTCATATAGACTTTTATTTGATATGATACATGTTGCTTCCTAAATTAAATAACCAGCTTTAAAAGAGTGATGCAGGTACGGTGTATTTTTTGTAGGCCAAGTTAGCATTTTAGCACCTCCGACTCCATTGTTCTGAAGATTATTGTTTTTTTGTTAAATTCCTGGTCTGTGGTTATGTTTCAGCTAAAAAACCTTTTCACGTTTTATACTACAGCATAAAAACAACTGTAATTCCTCACTCGCTATTTTTTTAAAGCTTTTACTTGCCTTTTAAAGGCAATCACAAACAAGTGGCTAAATGAGTCTACAGAGGTTGCCGGTGACGCTAAATGTCACCACACGAAACATGTAAACTCATAGGTCTTATTGCCTTTACAATTGTGCTCTTGCAAGCTTTTCTGACTCAAACGTTCAGGGAAAATGTTTTAAATAAATATCCATGGGTCACAGACTCACTGCTGTGATTGTCCGCAAGGGATCTGCAACTAAATAATAGCTTTTAATCTTTTATATCTGCCTTATGTTCAACTGGCCCAATACTTATGCTCACATCAATGAGTGGGATGAACTCTAAAAGTGCTGCTCTTTTTATTTGGTAAAACATATATGTGTTGAAACGGCTAATAATAAAATGTGACATTCTGTGGTTTTGTCTCATATTCATCTTTTAATCATATTTGCAAATGTCTTGACTCCACAGCCAACAGAGCAATTTTGTCTTTACTGATCCAATACTTATGGAGGGCACTGTATATATATATCACTCCCAAGCTTTTGCAAAGTTTTAAAATGGTTGGATTTGACAGAAATGGCAAAGCAGTATATAGTAAAATAGAACTGTGTGGACTCACAGAAGTACTTGAGTGTTTCATCGATCATCTCCTGTGTAAGTCCAAGAGCGGCCTCTGGTGGCAGTAGAGGTGTGTGCAGCCAGTCGTCATGCTCGTACCCAAACACATTGTCCGCCCGCAGAGTGTATTTGGGCAATTCTTCTGTAAGCAAGCTGACGATCTCCACCTCTGGCAGATCTACACTGGAGCACAGGTCTGTGTGTGTGTGATAAACAGAAAGTGAACCATTCACTGTCCATTCACCATTCACATGATCTGAAAGTATCTAATTATCAAGTTGCATGATGTAATAAAAAATACACATATAATGTCTCTGTGCCCTGACTGAGAAATTCAAATCTCACAGTGTGAACATTAATTCAGCAGCAGCTCCAATATGATGTCTTTCGAGTTAAAAAGCCAGATTTATGTTATTAGTCAGTCAGTTATTAATTAGAACGGTTAGGTTTAAATTACTGGTAGTTGCGAAAGAATGATTTAAAAATTAAATTTGAGAGTTGAATGCTATTAATAAATCTACAGCACACACTCTGAGCTTTTAGGATGGAGTATAATTAGAAAGCAGCACACATATAGGTACTAACATGGTTTGTTCCAGCTTTCCTGCCTTTGTCTGCTCTCTGTTCTGTTGTGAAGGTAACACAACAAACTCATATCAGTGAACTGCATGTGATAAAGAACAAATGTTGAAGGCTACATGTGAAGAATGTAGTATTACCCTCGCTTAGCAAATTTAGGCAGTTTAAAATACAATAAAAGCTACAACCCCAATTCCAGAGAAGTTGGGACATTTTGTAAAATACAATAAAATCAAGAATCTGTGATTTGTGCATTTTCTTTAACTTTTATTTAATTGACAAAAGTACAAAGAGTTTCCAAAGTTTTAACTGACCAACGTAAATGTATTTTGTAAATATGAACAAATTTTGATTTTGATGGCTGCAACACACTCCAAAAAAGTTGGGACAAAAAAACTGGGTTACCAGTATTTTTGGTCCCAGTTAATATACACTGCAGTTTTAAGGGATAGTTCACCC
This sequence comes from Barbus barbus, assembly GCF_936440315.1. Taxonomy (NCBI): domain Eukaryota; kingdom Metazoa; phylum Chordata; class Actinopteri; order Cypriniformes; family Cyprinidae; genus Barbus; species Barbus barbus. The sequence continues at coordinate 19,571,557 of NC_136715.1, read as the reverse complement.
AAAAATAAAAAGTTATATTAGAAAGAGCTATAATGAAAAAATGTCCCTTCTCTTCCAAGCTTTATAATGGCAGTGAATGGGTGTTCATACTCAGTAGTCCAATAGAAGTCCAATAAGGTGCATCCATTCATCATAAAAAAGTGTATGTTTGGGTGAACCACACCTTTAAGTGTATGGGGTTCTCTAGTAAAAAAGTGATATATTTAAAATACGTTTATTTCATACTAAGTATAGTTTAAATCTATTAACATATTTACTGGTAATAGCTCAAGAATAACTGATAAAATGATTATATTTAAACTTTATTTGGAGTACTACTTGTGCACAAAGCACATTTCTTAATATTAAGCCAAAAATGTGTTTTAATATCACTATCGATGAGGATTGTTTGATCTTTGAATAATATCAGTCTTTAAAAGCAAGATATATAACGTGTACACGAAGTACACTTACAATAGTTTCACTTTAGCACAATCAGATACACTTGCGTTTATCTTTAGTTGGACTTCAGCACTACTTCCACACAATAAAATATTAATTTTAAGCACAAAATTAGTTGTTCCAATTTAGCAGACTTTAAGAATACAATTTTAGTATACCAAAAATACATCTGCAGGGTATTATTAAGTATATGTAAATGTATTTGTAGTATACTTAGCATGAAATAAATGTATTTCAAATATATTTATTTTTCCACTCTTCAGTGTCACATGATCCTTCAGAAGTCATTCTGATTTGCTGCTCAAGAAATATTTCTTATCATCAATGATAAAAATTAATTAATTAATTTCCTGCTTTATCTTTAAGTTCAAAAGAGCAGCATTTATTTGAAATAGAATTTTTTTGTAACATTTTAAATGACTTTACTGTCACTTTTAAATCAATTTGCTGCATCCTCGCTAATTTTGTTTAACAAAAATCTTACTGTTCTCAATATTTTGAGATCGATACATCCTAGGAACAGTCACGCACCAACAAAACCATTTTCTGTACCTGTGAGAGTAGAGACATCACGGAAGCCATGTGCCGGCAGAGGATCCTCCCTCAGGTTCCCAGGAGTGAGGCAGATCTCCTGAGCGAGGGTCCCGCATCCCTCTCCCTGCTCTCCATTGCGGATGAGGTGCCCTGGGGTCTCCAGGGAGGGCTGAGAGAGGCACGCAGGAGGAGAAGAGGCAGAATCAGAGGAGTGAGACAGTGTGACAGGCCTGCTGGGGTTCAGGGTGATGGATGCTTGAGGCCTTCAGCGGACTGATGCTGGATCAGAGAATGGGTGCAGAACAGACAGACACACGTCCTCATTTGACCTAGCCAGGACGGAAAGAAAGAGAGTGATGCACACTGATATTAACAAACTGAATGTACAGTAAGAAAGAGCTTTCTGTGTACTCCCCTATCAGTATCTAGTTAAAAGACGTATGAACAATGATGCTCAGGATACAGTCTGTGTTCACTGAAAGCAGGCCATTGATTGTATTGTGCTACTGATGTGAAACTAGATAGGCCCTCACGTAACTACAGCAGTGTTACTTTCAGCTTAATGTCTTCCAGTGAAAATGTCTATCAGATCCAGTATTAAATGTCGTGATGCTCGTCTCCATAATTTAGCTGGTGGCATATAAAATCATGCATGACTTTTGAGCCATGACCTGTTCGGAAGCAAAGACCCTGTGGTGAGAATATATCACATGTTTAATAGGATATCTGGATACAAGATGTGTTACGACAATAAAAAGTAATATTATGCTAAAATATAACTATACCATAACAATCCTTTGGTAAGCTCATGCTCTTTTGGTTACTGTTGTTTTGTCATATAGCTTATACTATAGGCCTACTTCTAGAAATAAAATAAAATCGGAAAAATGTACTTCCAGAAATAAAATAAATAAATAAATAAATAAAATTCTAATATACAATAATTTAAAATTTAATGTGCGACAAGTGGTCAAATTACCAAGCATTTTTAGCAGCCATTTTTCTGCAAAGAAATGGTTAAATAACACAAACATTTGACAAACACTGCTCTAAAAAGAAATCATGAATCAGAACTGGACTAACACAAATTTTCACAGTCACTGGAAAAAGATAAGCCTCATTTGAACAAGCTTACAGCTGATAAGATTTATCAGAGATACGAAACAATAATTCAACAATAATTGTTATATAATAGCTTTAGATTTCGCTTTTTTACCTCTATGCTTGTAAGAAACGTAAACCTTTGTTGGTCACAGAGCATATTTTCTGCAAATCCAATGGAAAAATCCTATTGGGGAACCAGGGTGATGCTAACTTCCGGGTTGGCTGACAAAAATACGTCACTTTATGCAAACTTTGCATTCCAAAATAAATTTGAGCACTGTATTTGTTACTGGTGTTAAAATGTTGACCCAGGTCTTAAGTCAATCTTGCTTTCAGCCAGAGACTGTGGACTAGCTCAAGGTGACTGTAGACAATACCGGACTCACTGCCAACCAAACTCCTGCTGGAGGTGCCTACGTGTGTCCTTTCACATAGCTTCTATGGCTCTCCTCATCTCAGGGAAAGAGAGAGGCCAATAGGAAGAGAGAGAGAGAGAGAGAGAGAGAGAGAGAGAGAGTGATAAAACAAGAGAAAGTAGGAGAGAGAGACAGGCGGAATGAAGAAAGTCTTTTTTCAGCCTATCAGACTAACAGACACACTTGAATTACGGCTTAAGTCGAGAGGAGGGCAAGTTCAATGTTCAGAAAGCATGTGTTTGGCTGAATGCAACATGCACTCTGAACCCGTCGTCTCCTAGGAGACCTGAGGACTGTCACGGCTTGGTCACATGATGCATCCACCAGTGGGCTTTCATGAGCATGGGCTCATGCAAACACGTACACACGGACATCTATATGCATACAATAACTTGTTGTAAAAGTTTATGAAGTTTAAAATGTCCCTACAGTGTCAAATGCTCACTCTTATTAATCCAGTAGTTATAAATCACATTGTAACAAACACAAAGAACACATTATCACGGAAGTCACAAAGAATTAGTTCAAAGATAAACAATAATTACAAAGACAATTTCTTCATGAAATTGAGCCTGATCCACTTTTTTCTCCTTCATTCAACAGACCACACTTTAACTACAAGTCACAAAACATTTCTTTCCATCAAAATCAAACCACTTTCCTACAAACTGTTCAATGAAAATCAGCCGTTTGAAGAACACACATGCAGTTCAATGGGAAAATCATCATTGTGCACAGTTGATAAAGCATGTCAAGGTTAATGCAGTTGTCCTTTACTCTCTCACCTTCATGAAATATATTAGTTGACTGAAAAGAGATTTTCAATGGCCAATGTTAATGTCAGTATCTCAAGGTGGCAGCCAACTAATATGCCAGTATTTCGATAAAGCAATTTAACGATCGCAAATAAGACAAAACCCACAATATTTATTCAAAATCAATATCCACTCTGGGTACCTTTTGTTATAGCCTAAGTGCCCTGACAATAATGTTTTACCCAAATAAATCTCTTTAAAATTATCCAGATGGCAAAAGTTGACGGCTAAGGCAGGTCCAAATAGACCTATCTGAAAATTGCATGTGTAATATGCAGGCTTTTGATAGATTTTGTAACTGGCATATGGGAGAACTAATGCTTCTGGCAATATACTAAGCAAGCATCTTCTAATGCCAAAATCAAAAAAGGTCAAATATCAACAAATTAACCAACCTGGCATATCAATATTGTAAGACGGTCAAAACACATTTAATTTTTACATATCTAAAAAATATGAGTCATCGATCAGCAGAAGGAAATGCATCAAGGAAAACAAGGAACTACAAGCTCAATTTTGGTAAAATACTGGCAGTTACAAGAATGTTTTCATCTAATTTGCATCACCTAGATCAGGTAGGTTGATTGCCGGCAATAAACCATGACAGACCAACATATGCATAATCAAAATCAGATTAAATTACGATACTGAAAGATACATCCGTCAAGAACTATTAGCCCACTTTCATTCTGCAGAGATGCAGAAAACTAAAAATGCACAAGGAATCATCCATTACCTTCTGCTTAATAATCCACAACCTTTTTCAAATATTTTGTGCAGTCTTATTTTTTAATCCAATGATGTCGGCTCTCAGCAGAAATATCAGGTGTTTCTAAAAGAGATCTAACGGAGAGCCTCTGTCTCTTCCCCTCAAGTGATAGATAAGTTTCTCCGATCACTGCTGTATCTGATCATGTGTGCCGACAGTACAAACAATCCCCATTGCCTATGAGCAGTACTGCACACACTCTCTCCGAATAAAAAGGACAAACAAATCATGAATGCACAACAGCCTCCAATTCAGAGCTGAATTAATAAGATTATGAGCTCAGTATACAATAAATAAATCACTGATGATGCAATATGCAGTTGATAATAGCACTGTTGTGGAAACCTGTTGTTCCAAACCTGTATGCTAGTATTTTGTAAATGGAAAAGTAGAAATAGTTAAACAGAGTCTTTGCAGGTTTAAAGATAAATTTAGGACATTTATGTCAACATGTAAGTCTTTTTCCAATTAGTTATTCGTAATACCTCAGTGTTTGAAAATACAACTTCCATTCATTTTTAATTCATTTTACAAAAAAAAAAAAAATTTGAATTTGTCTTGATTTCTATAGTGCAAATGTCTAAGATTCTTGATTCAGGAAAATGCATTTACTGGAGAAGACAAGAAGTCTTTTTGATTGATTAAATTGTTTAAAATGAAGTTATTTTATGATTAAACCAAGGACAGATATCTGCTAATGGGCTCCAAAAATCTATTTTCATACCCCACTGACAGATGTTTGCTCTTGTTTTAAGCATAAACATGTAATTTTGTGACTTCACCTTCATTTTTCATCTGAAGCAAATGTATCTTTACGTAAGGAAGTTTAGATATTTGCAATGGAAAACAAAATACTGAGGAAGGCATTCATTTGTTGCAGTGCATGCAACATTCAATGCCATGACTTCATGAATTTAAGACATTCTGTTCCAATTTAAGGCCTTTTTAAGGCAAATTAAGACTTTTTTAAGACCTGCAGAAACTCTGATGTGATATATTTTTGAGAGCCAAATGAGACTTTAAAAAAAATGTAGATAATTAAATATACAAGGAACAATGTGAGCGCAAAAATGATATTTGATGATCACAATAAGGTTTATTTGTTTGAAACCAAACTTTTCACACAGCTCTGAAGTCCATCTGGCTCAGAGACATGAATATAACATCACCTCTGTCTGCCCAGCCTGTCCCTTTTCCTCCCACGTGTGGTTTGTTCGGGTTTTTACCTCAATGTAAATCATACCTCACAAAGAGCGGACTGCGTGCATGTTACACATTAACCCGAGGACATGAATAATAAAAAACTTCCTATGTGCTGATTCCGAACTGATGCACTTTCCTGAACTATGCAAATAAAAATTACAAGCTATGGCTCATCAAAGTTCTACCTCTAAACTTTTTTTTTTCATAAAGATGATGATAATGACATGAGACTGAAATTATACAGTAGCAAGAAAGCGAAAACATGATATGTGCTGTAAGCTGGGCAGGGATCTTTGTTTAAGAGGTCAAAGTTACGCTCATGTATCAAATGACATCAGTATTTATAAAGGTGATCAGCTGATCTGCTTTGCTTTCACTGTTGCCAAGCAAGCAAGAAAGAAAGAAATAAAAAATTCAAATAACTTCTGCTTTTAGTGAATTTGGATAAACAGAGCTATAGTGGATAAAGTTACTGTAGCAACTTCTCCAAATAACTATTTTCTTTTGCAATATATTTTAAAATATAATTTATTCCTGTGATGACGAAGCTGAATTTGCCAGCCTTTACTCCAGTCTCAGTGTCACACGATCCTTCATTCTAATATGCTGATTTGCTGCTCAAGAAACATTTATAGTTATTATCAATGTTACAAACAGTTGTGCTGCTTAATATTTGTGTGGAAAGAAACCATGATACAGGATTACATGATTCTTTGACTAAGAACAGCATCTATTTGAACTAGAAATCTTTTATAACAATGCAAAAGACATCTTTACTGTCACTTTTGATCAATTTAATCCATCCTTTCAAAGCATACTAGCCCCAAACTTTTCAATGGTATATATTTTGTATAATCACAAGAGAACTTCAATGTTCATCACTTATTCAAGATTTATCTATATGACATAATGTTTCTATACTGTGCAAAATTCGACATGAAAACAAATACAAGAACACTGCATAATGCGGACTACACTGATAGATTTTACCACATAGCATTAGATGACTACTTTCATGCCCTTTGACTCCAAATTTGTCCAAATATCCAGTCATTTTAGTTGGAGGTCATGAGCGAGCTGACAGAGATCAGGACTTAACATGACTTATTAACTATAATCATTAACTAAATAAGACTCAAAGGGATAGCTTGTCAAAAAAGTAAAATATGTCATGCTTTTCTCCCTTTTTTCTGTGGAACATAAAACAAGATATTTTGAGAAGTGAACATTGAAATTACTAGGCACCAATGTTTGGTTACCACTATTTTCCTTTTGTGTTTTGCAGAAGATAAAGTGGTAGTTTTGATGAAGTTTCAATGAAGTTTGGAACAACAGATTTGGTTGATTTTCATTTTTGGTGAACCCATGCCATTAAGAAAATAGCCTAAACTTCTAGTCCACTGACTATTCAACATACTTCATTACACAATACCTTGATACGACAACGTGCAAATCTCTGAAGAGCTACAGCTAAATAGTATGATATATGGTATTTGAAATAGTCCTCCTTATATAGCCGCTTAAGTAGTTGTAATGTTACAAGTATTGTATAGTCTTACACTGTGAATTGTAGTGTCTTTTTTGTAGTGTTATTAATAAAACAATCATGATCTTGTGTAATTGAAACACAAAAACTAAACAATGCCTAAATGGCCTGTAAACAAATGATGATATATCACATTTCACTGTTGACTGATATCAGTAAAACAGCACACTTACTTCCTGCCTTCAGTGTCTCAAACAATGCTTGGACACCAAACAGACATGTCATGTCCATTTGTGTCATATCCGATAAACATCTACAGTAACAGGTTGAAGTTCAACCGAGGGTCCGGTCACAGGACAGAGCTACACATAAAAGAAGTCTAGAGCTACTTACAGCAGCTGATAGATGATCTTTGCATCGGGCGAAAGCAGAGCCGCTCTCCTGGGGCCACAGATGACAGATCACACACAGGAGCCTGTGTCCTTCTTCAAACTGTCCTTTACACCCGCTCAAGGTTGCCCTGTCTTGTTCTGCTCACTCTATCGACTGTCTTGTGCACCGAGATGACTTTCTGAACGGAGCGATAGGGAGGGTGGAGTAAGAGAAGTGGGTGGGAGCAGGATAGAGAGAGAATAAAGAGAGCCGGCACTTTGCAGCTAATACAGCTAAAAGCAGTTTCACTGCTGCCAGGTCAGTTTAATCAAATGCCTCTGATTACTTTAAGGAAACAGTCAGATTTACTGATTAATTGAACCTAATTACACTCATGAATGGTTTGTGGACACTTGTGATGGTTTTGATGGTTATTAAACCCATTATGCTTCATTAATTTAATAATAGTACTCAGTGATGACCATGTCATTGATTTAAATGTCAGTGACTTCCAGGCGTGACACATCATGATACGGCCATATGTGGCACAGTTTGACACTTGCATAATGCTAGGGGTTTAACTATGGAACCATTTAACTATGGTTTTAAAACATCTATATGGCCAGAAGTTCCATAGTTAAACCCCTACCATAATAAAGTTCAAGATATCTATTACAAACTGCATTCATAAATGTTCAATTCAGAACCAAACCTATACTGGCTTATATTAACTATAAAATAGTTATTATATGATATCATGTTAGCTCACATATGTCAATATTTTTTAATATTTTATTTTCAAAATGTCGATTCAAAACAGGAACACAGTTCATATTTTCCTCACGAGCCCTCTGAGTCAACATACTTATTTTAAGAACATCCTGGAAACATTTCGTTTATGTCCCTGTTCCTTCTCTTCCACAACAATAGGAGCAAATGCACAAACCACAGAGCTCTCTGTTTTGCATTTGCTGGCTTTATTGAGGAGAACAGGACTGACCACTCACACAGCAAATCAGAGAACAGGTGCAGACAGGCTTGGAGAGCTAAAAGGAATCCATTCAGGGGCCATTCAGAGAACAATGTCCATGCTTTCTGATTAAAGTCCATATTTTGATTAACCCTTCATTTCCAACAAATACTGTATGCAACAATAACAACCTGGGAAAAAAAAAACTAATCATGCACAGTAATTTAATCAACTTAATTTTCATTCAAAATTACAAACTGTAGATCATGAGACTGCTGTGGTGCATGATTTAAAGAGGTGTTTGCAATGTGAATATTATGTATATATGGTGTCGAATTTGCAGATAACTGGAATATTGGCTTGTGGCATTAAGGTGTTTTACATGACTCAAACATAATTAGAATATGTCAACGTTTTAATTGCTTTCAGTTTATTATTGTGCATGCAAACCCAGTCAATGAATCTCTTTGGGTGTGTCTACACCTGTCTGTCGCTGTTTTTCATTTCAGTGGGAAAATCCACAGCAGCCTGTCTTAAACTCAGGGTAAAGCCCATTTTAAGCAAAGTACACTGCATAAAAGGATTTAAAAACCATTAGCTTACAAATTAATGGGAGGTGAAAATATTTCGCCCACATTCATGTTCATAATTTCCCACTTATTACCATTTTAAAGGCTCATTACCGTCAAATGTTTCTAAAATGTTTATATTCTGAGGCAGATTGACGGCAACAGCTATTTTAGGATAGTATCACCTTTAAGGTTTGGAGTTCATCCCAACTCCAAATTTTCTTTTGATTATATCCTTTTCATTAACCAGTTGGGCAAGAAGTAACAGATGTTCTTGCGTCCAGTTTGGTTTTCTTTTACGTTTGTGTGTCTTACTATCAGCCATGATTATTCTACTCTGTTAATTAAAAGTCGGTTTATATGCATCCACTACTAGAAGCATACATGTAAGAGACTGACAATTAGCTGAACATATGTTTGTTTAATTAGTGACACTTAGCTTGCATGTTAAAATCTTTATTTTAATGTGGCAGTTAACATTATTTTTTAAACTTTTATTTGGATATGGCAACATAATATCCTGCTCTACAATATTTCTATGAATAAATCTCTGACAGTGACCCCTCCCCTTTCCTATCAGCCAATCACTGTGTGCATAATTAGTAAGCATGCTGACATGATCCATAGCAATGAGGTCAACCCCCCCACCCCTTACTCTTAGTTTAAGACTTCTCTCTATTCCTTAGTAAAAGTGTCTCAGCAGCTTTGTGAATAGGTTTTAAGAGAAAACTCTTAGCTAAAAACTTTTACTGCTATTTAGGAGAACTCTTAGTGATAAGATAACATGTTTTGTGAATACGGGCTCTGGTCTTTAAAGGGATAGTTAACCAAAAAAGGAAATTCTGTCATCATGTAGGCCTACTCACCCTCAAATTGTTCCTAATCTTTATGAGTCAATGGCTGCCGTCAACTTTTTGGTTACCAACATTCTTCAAAATGTATTCTTCTGTGTTTTACAGAAGAAAGAAAGTCACAAATGTTTGGGCCAACGACAGATGACAGAATTTTCCTTTTTGGGTTAACTATCCCTTTAATAATGTTCTCATAATTTCACCAAAAACATTATTTATTGATCATGGAGTGCTTTTTTTAATGAAATGGTTTAGTTGGATGTTCATTATTACTTGCTTCAGAATGTTCAGATTCAAAAGTAGCATTCTAATAATGTTTGAAAAATGATCAAATGGAATGTTCCCAAACCCGCTTTTAAATCATTTTTTAAAAACTTGTTTTAAACGTACAAGGAACGTTCAGAAATCATAACTCAATGGGAACGTTAGCTAAACGTTCTAAGAATATATTTTTTGTCAGCTGGGATGTCATGTCTTATTCTCTCTAAACAATACTACTATGAGAGCAATAGTTTATTATCTTGATAATAAACGTTATAATGACGTCCCCGCGAGCATATCAGGCATACATTAGCAATTATAGTCCGGGTGTGTCGGCTTATTTTTGTAAGGGCTCGGCACCTGTAGAAAACGTGGATACCGGCATATATCCAACTGTAAACTGCCGTTTCGGTCTTGTGGCATTGAATCAATATAGCATTAAAAAAACTGCCGTTTCGGATAGCACCAAATGTACATTCAATTAAAAAGCAGAAGACACTTTTTCTATGCCAAAGCTTTCCATGAGTTTACTAAACCTTATTTGGTAGTGACGAAGTGCAGTATATGGGGAAAAAGTAAAAAAAAAAAAAAAACATAATTTAGTCTGAGCATTTCTAAACCCGTTCTAAACAACAAAAGCAATGTAGATGTCTGTAATCAAATGCATGAGTAGAGATGAAAAGTCCCACCCTGCCAAACAACGGGAACAGTCGCCCCTCTGTCCAACACTCGCCTCACGAATCAGCAGCCAAGCAGTTCATTTCGTTGACAGTTGACTTATAAATGCGTGAAACTTACTTTATTTTGTTTGTCCTCTTTTGTTCGCGTGTAGCTCAGGCTTTTGTCCTGGTGTGAAGTTTGTCGGCCGCGCCTCGGGCTGTCAAGTTCCGCCGTGAACGCGCTCGAGCTCCATCAGAGGTCGCTCCATCACTGAGGAATGCTCAGCTGTTCAGCTAAATACAGGACCTCAGATGTGCTGTCAGGAGATCCATTTAAGTGGATTGCAAACTTTACACCAGTTTCTTCCTTAAAAGGTTGCCTACATGAAAACAAATGCAGTTTAATCTAAGCATGTTGACCATTCATCTCAATGACATAAAGAAGTAAAATATATCCTACAAGTATTCACCCTACACTACACTGTTGTGTAAATCTACATATTTATACATTTGGCAGACGTTTGATCTAAAGTGACTGAAGGTACTGAACATGCAATTTATCAGTTTGCTATTTCCTGGGAATCAAATCCCATGACCCTGGCTTATGCTTTATGACCTATGCTTTAGTGTTTGTACTCCTTTGGAGTATTATTCATTTTATCAATCAAAATTGCATTGTGATTGTATCAGGTCATTACAATGCTGCAGTAAGAATCCTAAAACTCTGTTTTGATTGTTGTTGTATATGTTATAGTTTTATTTAGTATTTATTTAGTTATTTTTGTTTGTATGGCCTACACTCAAAAGTTTAGGGTCAGTATGATTTGATTTATTTATTTATGTATTATTTAAGTCATACTTTTATTCAGCAAGGATGCATTCAACTGATCAAAAGTGTCTGTAAAGACTTTTACACTGTTACAAAAAAGAAAATTAATTAAATTAAATGAATGCTGTCCTTTTGAATTTTCTGTTTATCATAAAATCTTGTTGGGGAAAAAACTTATCTTCCCCCAAAAATATATTAAGTAGCACAACTCTTTTCAGCCTAAAAATAAAAAGAAGAAATGTTTCTTGAGCAGTAAATCATCGTATTAGAATGATTTCTAAAGGATCATGTGACAGTGGAGACTGGTTGCTGAAAATTCAGCCTGATTATAACAGGAACATTAATTAAAAATATATATATTTTAATATATTATTTAATTATATTTCACAATTTTACTGTATTTAATATTATTTAATCAAATAATAGCAGCCTTTGTGAATATTATAGACTTTTCAAAAACAAAAAATTGCACAGATCACAAATGTTTGAACAGTGATGTATAATGAAAAGTCATGTATAAATCTTGTATCTTTTATTATAGTCACAATTGAATGGTAATTTTTTTATTAATAAAACATACACTACATGAAAACATACATTGTCATAAACCTCTGAATTATGTGGTAGCATCTTTACTTACTTACTTTTTACTTTTAGTCATTTAGCAGACGCTTTTATCCAAAGCGACTTACAAATAAGAAAAAGTAACTAAAACTAAAAGTTAACACTCTGTAAATACTCTATACGCACCCATTTAAGAAAATACAGAAATTAAATCAAATTGACAAATGCATACAACAACAACATTTCAATAGTAAACATAAAATTAAATAGTAGATGTAAAAGCATCTACATTAACCAGTTCATTCAAGTCACAAAAATGTGTTTAATAAGACTAAATCACACTGATTTCTTTAGAGATTTGGCACAAAATCCATCTGGTAGAAATAACACCTTTACATCACACATTGTTTGCCAGTCCTGGAGGGTCACCACTTTTCCCATTTGAGATATATTTAAGTATTTCCGCTCATGTAAGCAGAGATGTTTAAACATTTTGAAAAGTTAGTCTCTATTACACTGCATTCATGTGGTGATTGAAGACAAAATTATACTCTTTCTAACATCACAGTATTGTTTGCATTCAAAAAGTGCACTTTTGGCCATCCATCTAAATCCCTTGTGCTCTGCATTTGGCTCCATACAGCTTTATGAGTCTCGATCTGCAAAGATTGCATTTATTACAACACTGCTTGTTTTCATCCACATCATTACACTGGTTTGGAAGAGCATGTTCTTCAAAGCAGCATGTCCATATGTCATCAAAATTGCATTGTTATTGTATCAGGTCATTACAATGCTGCAGTAAGAATCCTAAAACTCTGTTTTGATTGTTGTTATAGTTTTATTTAGTATTTATTTAGTTTGTTAAGGCCTACACTCAAAAGTTTAGGGTCAGTATGATTTGATGCAAGGATGCATTCAACTGATCAAAAGTGTTTGTCAAGACTTTTACACTGTTACAAAAATATATATATATATATTTAAATGAATGCTGTTCTTTTGAATTTTAATAAAAGAACTTCAATACAAATACAATACAATACAAATACAATGAGGCTATTTATCATGCATTGTTTTTCTCACTGGGGCATGTCAGAGATCCTGGGCTGAATTCAGTAGATGCAGAAACACATGTCTGTGTCTGCTGCACACATTGCAGCTATTTTGGCTTCCTGAGCTAAGCATGAAAGGCAGCTCGGGAATGCTGACCTCTGACCCCCATTCAGACTGTAAGGCTGAAATATTGACTACAAACCTGCGATTTTGCATTTGTTGCATTTTATTTAGTTTTTTTCTACGTACTTTATTTGAGCTATTCAAAATACACATTCTTAATGCACAACGAAGATCTAATTGTTTTTATATATCCTCTTCAAAATCAACATGAATAGATCCCATGATTGCTGGAATGAACCAGTAGTCCTTTGAGCTCTTTGTCTGCACATCTTGTTGCTGGTTATATGTCAAAAAGCAGAAGCTGTGATTTACATTAATTCAACATGAACTTTTAATCTTCTGCTTTGCTAAACTTCCTGATTTTGACCAAGTGATTTTGACTTCTTCCATTATCTGTCATTCTTTGAGGACAAAGGAGCGGCTCCCTCCTCCACCCCTTTCTCGCTTTTCACTCTCCCTCCTTTTCCTCTGATGTTTTGCACATTGACATAAACAGTAATCTGAATCACTCACTCCACAGCAATTAAATCGTAGCCAAATGCATAAAACGTGACAGATTTGTTGAACTAGGGAGAACCGAGTGAGTGGTGACTCTGTCTATTCAAAAATACAAATATCTAATAAGATCTAAACTGGCAAGTCAGAATTGTTTAGTCTTTTAGAAGATCTTTAAGATATTTGGGGACATATAAGTGCTAATATACAATATTATAGATTCATAATAACTCTTACAAGTACATAAACTTCAGATTTAAAAAAAATGTTGATTTCACTTTTGGGAAGTGTCTAGCATGTGAAATTTGTTGAACCCTAAGAAGTGTCATAGAATAAAAGCTCTTTAAGTAAACTGGATGAGTGTGTAGTTTCAGAGGTGATTAGACAGAGAGATCATCATATTTCGTTGTCTGAGAATTACATGAGTCATGACGCAGCGCCTTGTATGTCGTAATACCTGCCAAAGGTGTGGCCGCTTACATGGGAATATGCCCTACAGCTAGAAGATCTCACTGCTTTTGAGAAGCATAAGTTTTTCGGCAAAATATGATTTGGAAGGATATCTCTATGAATCATCAGAAACAAAAAAGCAGAGACGAATCCTTATCAGTGCTCACAGACAAGAAATGACAGACACAGGCCAGCATGAAATAAGCCTCAGTGCTCACTGAGGGGGAAAAAAAATCATATTTTATTTAATTTTATATTATATACTTTTATTGTATATTGAAATTAATATGTATTATTAACATCACACCCTTTCCCAGCAAAAACTTTATTGAGTGTCTTCATGTTGTGACGCTATATTATGCAAAAAAAAAAAAAACTGCATCACTAAAACCAATACTTTGCACATTGACATTATATATATGAAGAGTTCAGATGCAAAAGCCCCTAAGTGCTGTTTAAAATGTTCTTCTAAAATGTGACCCTGGTCTTAAGTCGCTGGGGTATATTTGTAGCAATAGCCAAAAATACATTGTATGGGTCAAAATTATTGATTTTTTTTAATGCCAAAAATCATTAGGACATTAAGTAAAGATCATGTTCCATGAAAATATTTTGTACATTTCCTACTGTTGTCAGTCCTCTGTCATGTGTGTCATGTGTTCCCGCCTCATGTTTCCATATTTGATTTGTTTCCTGTCCTCGTCTAGTGTGATTATTAGTTAATTCTTGTCCAGCTGTGTTTGTCTAATTATCTATGATTATCCTGTGTATTTATAGTCCTGTCTGTTCAGTTTGATTTTATCTGGTCTACTCGTTACTCCCCGGTGTTCCTGTCTGTGTCAGCCTTGCCCTGTCTTGTTTGGAGTTATTAAAGACTGTATTTTACGTGTACTCCTGGTCTGTGTGTTCCTCGTTCCTCCCTGCTGTGTGCACTGTGACTACTGTAAATATATCAAAACTTAATTTTTGATTAGTAATATGCATTGATAAGCACTTCATTTGGACAACTTTAAAGGTGATTTTCTCGATATTTAGATTTTTTTGCATCCTCTGATTCCAGATTTTCAGATAGTTGTATCTTGGCCAAATATTGTCCAAACAAACCATATATAAATGGAAAGCTTGTTTATTCAGCTTTCAGATGTATACATTTCAATTTACCCTTATGACTGGTTTTGTGGTCCAGGGTCACAAATGAGCATTTTTATCAGGGTCCTATGTGTAGGTTCAGTAATTCCATTTTAATGGCAATGAATAGGATCTATTTAAATTAAATAACTGAACGTAAACAGGAGACTGATAAAAAAAAAAAATCATTTTAGAAGAAAATTTTAAACTGCACTTAGGGGCTTTTGCATCTGAACTCTTCATACATTATGTGTATATATATATATATATATATATATGCATACAACGTTGACTTTTATTATTATTTTGTTGTATATTTGAAATTGATATATCATGCATGTTTTAAAAACTCATTTAAATGATATGCCATGATGAGCATCTAAAACTTAAATCTTGTGTGTTTATCGGTAAGTGTCGGTGAGAATGCGGAGGTGTGGGGCTGGGTGTGGTGCGGGACTCGTAAAGTATCGGGGGCGGAGCTCTGGAGGAGACTTTGCCCCTTTCTCCCCAACTCACATTGTCCACCCTCATCTGAATGCGAGAGAAAGTGTCGCTCTCTCTGAAGTCTGTGCGCTGGGAAAACTAAGAGACTCTTGGATTGCTGTCAGCAGCAGTGTTTGGAGACGAGCGTTTAAAGGTAAACTCAAATCTGATTTTATATCTGTATATTAAATAAGAAAGAATGGTGTTTTGTTGTGTTTTTGTGCCTTCGTTGTTAGTTAAACGATATCCTTTTTTTTAATGCAACATCGACACTATGAAAAGCAGCCATTGAAATCCGTGGATCGATCTCTTGGGAAAGTGGCGTGTTGTGCTGCTGGTTTACCTACCTGTGCGATACTCCTCTCACTTCCGTGTGTCGGGTTTCAGCTGATCCAAACTTGAAATGCATTTATTTCGCTACATGATCGTACTTTAGTCGTAGTTTGTCTAAACACTCAGCTGTATAAGTTAGGAGGGTGTGTTTATACCCAACAAAGAAACTCAAGCAATAACCCCCGCACATTGCAACTGTTGACATTAAACATACGTAATAGGCCTATGAGTAAATAATACATTTAAAAAATTAAGAACATGCAATGGAATCGTTCATACAGTGGTTAAAGTATTATTATTTACTCGCCCTCATGCTTCAAACATGTAGGACTTTGTCATGCCCCTTTGTAGTCCACATAAGAAACAATCTCAGTACTATTGCATGGACAAAAATATGAAATAAGTACTTGGCGACGGAGGCTGGCAGCAGTGTGTGAATTTCAAGGTGGAAGATGGGGGGTGAAATGAAAAAAAATAATTTTCAGTTCTCAGTGGCTTCGTCTAATGCTCACAAATGGTCTTTTAGCGCCTCTAGCGCATGTAAGCTAAGCGTCAACGATACTACATGCATTTTAAACAAAATACCAACGTTTATTTAATTTTTTTAAATGTGTGAATAAATAACTTGATTAAAAAAACTGTAGGCTATATGCATTTTATCAATGGATGGCCAATACAGACAACGATAGAGCAGCTGTTGCTGTTTTCTTCGTGCAAAGACGATTTCTGTTCACGAGTGTTTAGCAATTAAACTCATAGTCTAACTTTTTACTAAAACTGTTTGTTAGCATTATTGTTAAAACTAATGTGTGCAACTTATACGTAAGGTCCAAAGGATATATAGGAGAACTATCCCTTTAAGAGATCAGTCTTTCTCTCATGGGATTTTTTTATCTGATTATTTTGTTTTATTATACAAAGCATAACATTTTTATTTTGATGTGTACTGTTGATATATAACCACTGGTTTTGAAAAAAAAAAAAAAAAAAACTTAGCATGTTTTGAATGCTGGTCTGTTGCCACACCTCTAACACCTTGCAGGTTGTGCAATGAATAGTGAATTTCACTTAAAGTGTGTTATAGAGCCTGGTGTCGTCAAATGTAAAGAAATATGTAAACCAAACTAGTTAATTTAACATGTCTAATTCATAAGTTATTCGTGCCTCTGTCTTTTACATTGTTAGTCGGGGTCTTACGTGGGTGGGGCTGTACCATGTTTTATTTACTTCCTTATCTTTAGTGACTTATCTTTAGTGCTTTCATTCTGAAGAGATACGATATACACAATCAGATTTTTCTCGTAATTAAGTTTCTTCTCAAGTAATTGAGTGTTTACAAAGTGTCAAAGAATTACCATGCTTAATCTGCCTCAGAGGAAACAGCATTCCTTATGGTACACCCTTTCCTGTTTGTCTGGTTAGCAAGGAAGCAAAAAAGTCATGTCCTCTGTGAGTGCTTTATCTCTTAAAGAAGCAACTAAATTCCCCTAAATTTAATGACATGGATTTAGCAAGCCGCTTTGGGCTAGTTGAATTTC
Organism: Barbus barbus; assembly: GCF_936440315.1. NCBI lineage: Eukaryota > Metazoa > Chordata > Actinopteri > Cypriniformes > Cyprinidae > Barbus > Barbus barbus. The sequence goes on along the minus strand of NC_136715.1, from coordinate 19,554,111 downwards.
ATTAGGATTTTGGATGGGGTCAACATGCCCTACTAGCACACAGTAAAAGGATGATTGTGAGACAAGAACACAGGTTTTTTTTGGGGGGGAGGGTTCTCACTTGTAGCATCTGAAAGAAATGCGGCCAGACGAAGGACCATATGAATGTCTATATATATATATATATATATATATATATATTTATGGCTCAGTTGTAGTAGATATTAACACGGACAGGATGTGGCATTTGCTCTTTGTGGGAGTTCCTGAGTTGTGCGCATTAGTAGTGCAGTCAGAGGCCAGCTGGTTGCTTTACCGACTGATTGGCGTTGGTTTTAGGATGAGATTTACAGCATTTGGGCTCACACATAGCCGTTAATCTCCCTACACGCACAAATCCCTGATATTGTCCTACATTAGGACAGCAAGGGGCAGCGTGATCCCCTCTTCATAAATACACTTTCAGAGGGGGCAAAGGAGATTACCCATAAGCACCATTCGCTCAGGATGTCTATTTGCTTGTATTTTTCAGTGTTGTTAGGTCAATTAGCATCTTTATCTCTCTACCTTTCTGTATAATTCATGTCTGTAGTATTTTATGACTATAGTCTCAGCATATGTGTCCGAGAGTGTTCCTTTACACCCGCTCTCCATATCTATAATCCCTAATGTGCAATGTATCTTTAATGAACGTGGGGTGAGATCTGTAGCTATATGAAATCTGTGGTGAATGACCAGCTGGCTGAGATGGATAAGATGGTCTAATGGTTTCATAATCTGTACAGGGCCAAGCAAGTTGTTCTTCGGGACTTTTTGAGGTTAATTGTGTTATAAACCTGAAGCTCGCTGTAGAGCGCCGTTCACACCAAAGACGATAACAAGAAAGTGCTGTAGCGATGACGTACTTTTGATGGCCAGCCCGGAATTTAGCATATTGCTGAAAAATAGCAAAAAGTTTATGATTTGTATACATTTTGTTCATCATGATAATAACGTTTGTGGATTTTGAAGCCTAAATACAATCTTAGACTATAAACGAACCACATCACATGACTTTTCAGTCTTTAAGAACATTTTCACTGATAGTTTTCCTCAGAAGAGTTTGGAAGAGTGAGATTATAAAAACTATAAGGCTATAAAAGTGGACTAGTTAGTAAATTATATACCAGTTTGTGATGACAGTTAATGTCACAACTACATTTGTAGTCCCATTTAGCCACTTGTTAGCAACCGCCTTTTTCCAGATAAGTAAAAGCTTTAATAAAATTGTGAGTGGGTAAATCTTTTATGTCGTGGAATAAGACCTTATTTCAGGCATTTAACAACAAAAAAAAACCCCATTGATTTCAGGACAATGGAACGGGAAGTGCTAAAATACGAACTTGCTACTGGGGTTTGGCCAATAAAAATGTCATGCCTGCAGGACTCTTTGAAGTTTTAATAATCGTAATTGTATGAAAATTGGGGTGTCCACCACACAACTATAAAGATAATGACACAGGAACACTTCCATCTGAATTTAAAGTGGCAGAGGACAAAACTTCGGCCTGTGCTTATGATAAACAGAATAGTATTATGTGTTGACACTAATATAGTTATCCTTATTGGTAATGTTTTTGCTGTGAATCAGTCTTAGTACCCTGCCTTGATCATTGAGTAGCATTGGTATAACTCAAGAATGTTTTGCACTTAATTACCTCTCTAAGATCTTTTTACACACTGCTATCTTTTCCATACTCTGGGCGGTCAGCTCAGCTCTCATGCAATATTAACAAAGCTCTTCTCAGATGTCAGTAAACACTCCGACACTGGCACAGACCTACTGAATTAACACTGAGCAGTCACCAAGGAGCATAATAGACCCTCCATCCCCTCCCCTTTTGTTTTTTAAAAAGTGGATAGTGGAATTTAAGGAGTCAAATTCCACTCAATATAAAACTAACCTCAAACCCTCATATCCGGACAGACAGAGTGAGTTTTACACTGCAGAACATGAATAATTGAATGTTCCTGTGCTAGTCACTAGTAGAAGGAAGTTGCAAAGCCTAGAAGGGAAGTTCTAAACGTGCAAATTGAGTGTGATTTGATCAGCCAATTTGGGTGATGTTCTGGGTGTGATATCAAAAATAGCATATTACATGATTCTATATCAAGACCACTGTTCCTCTGAAGGAGGGAGCAGCTTTGCTCAACATGAGTCAAACGTTGTGGGAGGGTCCGGGCATGTATCATCAGGACAGATGATACATGCCACTCCTTAAATCAGGGCTAGGGAGGTGTAGAGTAACCAGGGAGAGGTGGAGAAAGGGGCCATTCAGGGAATTTTCGTACACCAGAGACAGACAATCTCAGGGTGATAAATAATCATTCTAAAAGGGCCTCCGTTTAATTCTGTTTGGTAGTAAAGAACATTCCCATAGCTTTGTAATAGTGCATTTGACCCCTGTAGGTGGCCTGAGTGAAAGATTTTCAAGCCCAGAACTCTAGAGTTTAGTAGATAACAGTATTGTACCAGCAAATCACAACACCTAAAGGGTTAAGGATATTATAGTTGTATTATAATAATTAAGGACAAACCGTTGTTATAATTCAGGCTTATACTGATCATGTTATAAGCAAATCCTAATAAATGGTTGACAATGATTAGTAAAAATCTTGATTCAAATCTATTATATGCACTGGTTTGTCTAAATAAATTGTTTCATAATCAATCATTTTAAATGCTAAGTAAATTTGCATCACAACATTATAATGTACATTACGAAAAATGGATTTTCATTTGGTGGTATGGTAAATATGCCATTTTACAGTCTTTTATTCAGGCTGATTAATGAATTTTGGGCAATAAGTGAATTTGCATCGCAACTTATTCTATTTGAGGTTTGATAATAAAGATATTAAATGAATAAATTGTTAGCGTTTTATAAAAAAAAAATATTTCGGTGTTCATCAAATTTGTGCTTTTTGCAAATATATTTTATAAATAAATATATATATTACAGTCGACATTTAATTGTGCAATTTTTTTATTTGGAGACAAATTTAAAATAATAAAAAAAAAAATCTAATATTAGCCAGTAACCATTATGGTACAGTTACATTGTGCATCTTTATATATATTTTCTGTTTCTTTTCTAGTTCAAGCCTAGTAATACTCTGTCTCTTTATAAAGCAGTAGCCTAATTCAGTCTCTTCTCCCGTCAAACATTAACCAGGTTGTCTTCCTGAGTTACTTGCTCTAGAAGACTGTGGCATTCCTCCAAAAACTTTCCAGATTTATGCGGAACCAGTAAGGTTTCCCCCAGGACATCTCCGATCGATTAAATATTCAACAACTGCCACATTGGCTCAGTTGTGCTCTACAAACTCATGCATACCTATGATGAAGTAGCTTTCCTCCTTTCTGGGGAAGGAATGACACAATAGGCTCAAATGACGACATTTATGAGAACCACAGATACTCTGATGAATTCTTCTATTTAAAATGATGCTTTTCAAAAGCCAGGAGGGGCAGATGTTGAAACTTAGCCCTCAGAATTCTGGTAAAATGTCAAACTCTGACTCGGTCTCAGATAACGCCCCACTTACCATTAAGTGCTTTTGCTAATGACTCAGATGAGAAGCATCTTACAATAACACGAATTGTTACCGATGGTCCATCAACCCACAGGCAGTCGGACAGCTGCCCACATTCAGTCAAGCGCTCCATTCAGATGAAATGACCTCTTTCATCTCAACCGGCCTAAAACAGAAGAGGGATTATGGGATAGTGGACCTTTGAATATGCACGTGATACTGGAAATTAGATTTACTTACTGCTCCTACGTTGAACTGAATGGAGATGCGAGGAAGCGGTGAGCAGACAGACAGCATTTGCTAATGCCCCGTCTCTTCCTGTCTGTGTTAATCTAAGCACTTATTGCAAGTGACACCCATGACCCACCATTTAGCTTTTAAACCATAAGTGCAACAGTATGGAGCATCTGCAGCATTGTATCATTAACACAGATTTGCAGATTGTCTATGGCAAAACTGGATTGTTTAAATGTATAAATGTATTTTCAGAGCTGCTGGAGCATTTAAAACTGCACACAAACTGCCGTGCATGCTTACAATTAACTGAACTTTTATCATCAGTTGATGTGGACACTGATAAAGTTATCGTTCATGGTGTAAACAAACTTTTTAATAAAATGTCTCTAGATCCTTATGTTCTTTTTTTGTTCCTTTGATCTTCACAAGAATGCCCCCTGAAAATGCATTTGGTCCGTAAAACTTTGCATATGAAGTATTTGAAGTTGGACAAATGGGCATTTTCAGAATTAGAATTAGCTTTATTCGCCAGGTGTGCGCAAACACATGAGGAATTTGTTGTGGTTTTCCTCCTGGTACATACATATCTGACGTGAGAACAGAAAAACATTTAAATAGTAAGACTTAACAATAAATAATAATAATGCATATGAACAGATTTGTGTATTATTTACTCCATATACAGCTCTTTAAATAAAGAGATATGCATATGTATTTACATAATACTTGAGAAAGAGGCAATAATTAAATATGGAGAATGAATTACAGAACACAGGTATTCAGAACATTCATGTGTTAGCTGTTTAAGCTGGAGATGGCATTTGGGGGGGGGGGGGGGGGGGGGGGTTATGCCTAGATGTTCTAGTGCACAGAGATCTGTAGCGTCTGCCTGAGGGGAGAAGTGCAAACAGGTTGTGTCCGGGGTGAGGGGGGTCTGTGATAATGTTACTTGCCCGTTTATTCACTCTAGAGTTGTACAAGTCCTGAAGGCTGGGCAGGTGGACACCAATGATCCTTTTTCTTCGATGCATTTTTTTCTGCAGGGGTCTGTTTTATCACTGCAAACATCCAAAGTTAAATATTTGTTAGGCTAAATGAAAAGAATTTATTCCGCTATTACAGATAGCACAATACACATTTCTGGTTAAGAAATACACAACCAGTTATGCTAAGCTAGTAAACGAAGATGCTATCTTGCTATCCGAAGCATTAGCAAAGCTATAGCTATATTATGGTGCGGTTAATTTCTGTAGTAGGATGAATGAAAACCTGACGTTGGACACATTTTTCAATTTCATTATAGGCCTTGCAAATAGTCCTCTCTAATAGCTATCCATTATTCCGAGGGTGTGCAGCTGTAGTCAGATATGTACATTATAACTTGCTGAGTTCATTTGATCATTTGACCTCCTATGATAACGGTGTAATTGGATGTGCTGGTTGATGGATCTGCATTTTGAGAGCCCTGTGTGTGCATTTCATCTGGGGTTAAAGAAACCCACGGGCCTGTGCCAGTGCAGACCACCTGCTCGCCCACTTGCTGTCCTCAGCGGAAGCAAGCTGAGCGTCTGGGGAGATCTCAGACACAGCAGGCTCTTAGCAGTATGGGCTCAGCTGGTAGCAGCCAGGTCACAAAGTCATTAACTGTGTGTGTGTGTGTGTCTCCTACTGTGTGGGTGGCTTTGGATTTCATACTACTGAATTAAAGCTATGAGGCATAGAAGCTGTATAATCTCTGGAGACTGACTCTAAAACCAAAATGGCTGCTTTCTGGCAGTAATTCAGATGTAAATGTGGTAATGGCTCATTATGGTCACTGTAAAAATAAACCCTGAGTATACTGTGATATTAGGATGAACGGTGTATTCGTAGATGTTAGTCTTTGTAGTAAAGCAAAATAATGTTGTATTCATGATTTTGAAAAACAACTTTAAATAGACCTTTTTATTTAATGGCTCAAATTCTGGAATTTCATTTGGAATGATAGTTTGGAATTTTAAGACTTATTGCCAACTCTGTCACATCCTGTTACTGTTTTTCTTTTTTTCCCCTGCATGTTAAATGCACCACATGAAATCTGTTATGATTTGGTGGACAAAACCTTTTAAAGTTAAATGTTAATAAGCAGAGAAGCAGTTTTGTTAAAGTGTTTTTTTAAGAAATAATAGTATAATTATAATAGTAGCAACAATAGTATTGTTTAAAGGTATAATAATACTATTAAATTATTATTGTGATATGATAATAATAAAGATTGTCAAAATACATTTACATCACACCCAGATATTTTTGACTTGCAAAAATATATAAAAATGAATAATTCAAATATATTTCTATGGCACCTTTGCAATAAGAAACATTACAATAAGCACCAACACAAGTAAAAATACCATAATTAATATAACAAAAATATTAAAAATGACATCCATTCTATAATGTACAATAAAAGATAAATTCAATGCACATAAAATGCATGTATATTAATTATATTAGTATAGAAATTAATTTCAATTCAGAAATTGAATTGCAAATTGCATTTTAATGCCTACATAGATGGGGACAAACAAATTAGCATCATATCATTGATGCACACATTATCAATTCTGCGACTCTATTGAAAAGCACCACACACGCACACCTGAGTCATATCAGCGGCACTCCCTGTCTGTCCCGAGGGCAGGGCAGCGAGAACCAGATCGTGGCCACTGCGCTGTCAGTTCTGTGAATGAGCACCATCAGCACATCTGATTCTGACGTTCTTTAACTGTCAGGTCATGTGAGAAAAACAGAGTGGTTTTGTGTACATAAGCTAAAAAGGATACAGTAGGGTTCTGCAAAAGTTTAAAGATTCAAGGTTTGTGTCACCAAACGCATGCACTGAAATTATTTTTGTTTTTGTTTATGTAAGTTTTACATTTCAGTTTTTCTGCTTAAAAATTGTACATTGAATCCAATGTGTTACTTGCTATTTCTTTGCAATTATTATTTTTTTTAATTTATTGCAATTTCTTAGTGAAAATTGTTTCTGTACTTTATTTTTTACTTCTTTTTGGTAGTCAAGACTGCTTTTGTATAATCAGATTCTTTACTTAATATTGAAAATTAAGGAATGTAAGTCAGTATTGTACTATCATTTCAAGATATATTGGTAAAATATTGGTTATTTGTAAGTATTTTATATTTAATTCTGCATCTCAAAATTGTATGGTTCTTTTCATAATGTTGTGATGCCAAATGTACTTTTGGCATTTAAAGCCATTTTTTTTTTTTTTAGTTTTTACTGTTTTATTTTTAATTCATGGTATAGAATCTTAATGTCATTAAATTGGTTTATCACCTTCAACATGAAGATAACTATGAACTTATTGTTCATTACACACAATTTTAATATTGGTGCATCATGATTTTGTGAATGTGTCAGTACATGACAAAGTCATTGACAGGGTGTGTATAAGAGAAAGTGTTTGGGAGAGTACTGTAGCGCAGTAAGAACACAGTGGACTATTGTGGAATGTCACACCAAGATTAGAGTTTTAGGAATCGGCTCTGGGATGTGTCATATCCACAACCAGCTCTGATTCCTCACAGCGTGAGTCAAACACATCCCAGCCTCGTAAGCTGTCAGAGGCGCTGGGTCCGTTAGGCAGGGACAGTAGGTGGAGCAGGGCAGGTAGGGGAGGGTAATTATTCTGAAGGGCGTGTGACATTCATTGCTTGCTTTTCTCAGTGTGAAATCAAATGCACAGTAATAAACTTGTACTCATTAACTACTCATCATCCCAACTGTGTGTGAAGTCCAAAGTAGAGACTAGAGTACACACCTCATATCAGCAGTGAATCAATGGTTCATCAATCATTTCCCCCTTCATACTGCACAATAGATATTGTGGTATCTTTACGTATCTTTAAAAGTAATATACATACATATGCACGTATGTATGTGTGTGTTGGGTCCGAGTCATTAACCCTTTCCCTGCCATTGACAAAATTTCCCAGCTTTCCACTGTTACACATCTTCTGTAGTAATGAATCTCTGGATCAAAACACAGTGAAGAAGCAGAAAAAACAGAAGATGTAAGCAGATGCATAGGCAAAAAACACGGTGGTCAAACGCTACCAAATGAAATGTCGACCCAGTTAGTGATACAGGACTGTGAAGGAACGAGTTAATGAACATACTTAGTTTTTACTTATTTTTTTTATCTTTCATGTTACACATGACATGGATTTGTCTGTACTCTGAGAAACGAAATGTCGCGTCCGAAAATGTCCGAGTCCATGCGTAATTGCAGTCCGAGTCCCAAGTCTGCTGGGGGGCTGCTTACTGCCTCGAGTCAAGAGCCCACTGCTGGTCTTAGAAATGTCTCCGGTTCTTTCAGGTGTAAATCTGTCAGATTTTTCAGGTAGTGTCATTTGGGTGTGGCACTGTAATTGTGTGATTGACCTCACCCTTTAAAACAGACCTAGCGTCTGCATGCAAGTATGCACTAGTAAGAGCAACTGGAATTGTATGGTCCGCAGTCGGGTGTAAAGCTGGCCTCGAATGCTATCTCGCCTAATCTGTCATAATCTTACTATGTTTTATTGTGTCTTTAAATTGCAAATTGCGTACGGTGTTTGGACGTACCAAAGTGGGTGTGTAAACACGATTCTTTAGCTCACTAGACTGGGAGCTTGAGAAAACACCCACACCCAGTGTTCACACAGACACTTGCTAGCGTTCACCTGCAGGGCTGGCAGGAGTCGCTGCGTGTTCCGTTTTGCACGTTTTGACAGGTTTTTGACTTGGTTACACCCAGTTAGGTGTGTCCTGATGTGAAGGGAGTTAGAAAAACCCAAAACCTCTTACTATGACCTTGAAGTAAAACTAATTGTAAAGAACTGTTTCAGTGATGTGTAGTAACACACGAAAAGACTATTTGTGTCAGCATGAGGCACATTTTGGCACAAATAAACAACCACAAGCTTTACAAACCAATTGACATCTGCTTAGTATTGCTGACTGCTGTGCGGTTTAGAGAAAATGTTTGCTGAAAAACTGTCAGTGCAGCCGTGTGTGTTTGTGAGTGTGTGTTCACGCTCTCTACAAGTGTCGACATGCAAGGCATTCAAAATATGTGTTCATGTTGTTCTCATGATGTTCTGTGAAGTGCGGCACAAACATGTAACTTTCATTTCATGACACGGTTGTTTGGCGTTCCTGCTGGTTGTTGAATGTCAAGCCTCTGATTACGTACGTTTTGAAAAGTTTATTGGAATGAATCCATGAAACTACTTCACTGTGCATTTAGGTGCTTTGTTAATTCATAATGTTTTATAATTCAAAGGTTTTAACTGGTGCTCATTGGCTGCTCTAATAAACCAATCAAGTTGTTATTTCCTGAGGCCTGTCCTTGATAGGTCCCACCTCTTTTAGGAATTTAAGCAGAATAAAACGGCTGTCATGAGTGCTGGGATGCTCAGGCCAGGTCATTTTTGCTTATTAACAATAAAAAATATTGGCCTATATGCGTTTGTGCTTTTGTTTTTCTTTATTGTTATTATACTTTCTATAAAAATAGTTTTGCTGCTTTAAAAATTATATTTTTATATATATATATATATATATATATATATATATATATATATATTATAATTAGTATTCACATTGCAGTTAGTGTTTATACATGTATAATTTTTATAGATTTTATAGAATTTATTTTTATATATGTTTTTAATATTGTACAAAGTTAGGCTTTTTATTCACTTAATCAGACAATAAACACAAGCATAAATTTAAGCTTTTTAATCCATTTAACCAGAAAATAAAAAACTTTATTATAGATAAATAAATAAAAATGTAATAATAAATATATAATTACATATAAGGTACTTTTTTTTTTTTTTTTTTTTTTTTTTTTAAATGATTAATATGAAGTTAGGCTTTTTTATTGGCTTAATTGGAAAATCATATATAAATATATCAACTATATTTACTAAATATAGATCATTACTATAAAAATAAATACATAATTTTATATGATTTTTTTTATCCAGTTACTCTGAAATAATATTTACTGGCAAAAATGTATTATCCAAATAATTTTAGGTGAACATCAAATATGTTGATCTGTCCTCTCTGCGGTACACTTGGCCATTTTATGCATTTCAAGACGCATTCTAGATCTAATCAAAAAGAGCAAGAGAAATGGAGGATGTACTGTAGATTACCTAAAGGAGGGCAGGAGAGAAATAATTGATAACGTATGAGGAGGAGTTCAAGTGAAGCCAAGAGACTACAAGGTGCAGATAAAAGTGAAAGGAGAAAAAGTTATTGCATTTAGTCTGTCTTGCTTATTTTGAGAACAAGGTTTTATTATTGCCTCATTTTAACTTCTGAATGGATTTTAAGAAACATCAGACATTTCATTGTCTGAAATGGACTGTGTAGTTGTGTGTTTAAATGTGTGAGAGCTGGAGAAAGAGGAGGGTGTGTGAATGTTGAAACACGCAGAGCCGGTTTTGTGAGGTTGTTGTGCTTGCAGTCAAGCATGAGCTCACATGCCTTGTTTGAGAAGCCAAGGGTCAAAAACTACCGCTGACATTCCCCCGTCACTGCCGCCCGCCCTCCTCTCCCATGATCCTCTGCATCAGTTTCGATTGCTTGTGTTTGTTTGAACTTCAGTTTATAATGCAGTTTTGTCCTGCTGATCAAGAACATATTGCAGGAGGTTTTTTATTACATTTTTAGTGTTTGCTACAATGTTTGACACAAGCCAGTTTTAATATTTGTTTGATCTATGATTGTTTTTTGTTTTGCAGGTTTTACTTTTGGACTGTTTGGTTTGAGTCCAGGAGGCCAAAATGGAAATTCAAAGTAAGTAGATGGAATTGTCACATTATTAAAACTCTTTGTGATGCACATAATCCAAGTAATATTGTCATGTTATGACCGATAATCACTAAATGGCCAGGATTTAAATCAGTTTTATGTAAAAGAGAAAAACACTAAAAGCCTAACTTTTAAATGCTATAAATGGGCATTATTTGATTTGAAATTTAAAGTTTACTCGAATTATTTTTATTATATTAATGATTTAAATATTAATTTAAATTGAGCATTAGTTGATGGCAAAAAAAAAATTAAGTGTAAAAGTAAAGTATGCATAAATAAATACCTTATATCCAATATTGACTGATACTGATAAATTTAAATATCCCTAAAGCAGTGCTAATATATTGTGCATCCCTAATAAAATCCCCAGTCTGTTTAATAGTTCTTTATGAGTTGGAGTTTTGTGCTTTGTAATGCATGTTTAATAGCTTTGAGGTCATCTGTCATCAAGGTTTGCTTGATTATAAGAGTAACTTCAGTGGTTGTTTTATATGGTTTTGATGAAACGGAGGAAATATGTCTATTCAAACTCATATGTGTGTATCGGTGGCAGAGGCCCCAGGCACGGTGAAGGTCACAGAATGGCAGCAGTCATATTACGGGACAGATTCCGGCATCCAGTCAGGAGCCACTACGGTTCGCTCAGATGAAGATGGAACCGAATACAGCACCAAGAAATTCACCTACTCCTCCACATTCACAGAGAACCCTGCAGGTGCACAAACCAGGGCTGCACGATAACGGTTGAACACTTAATCATGATTATTAAGCATGATTATTATCATTTAAAATTGTTACATTTCATCAGAATTTCACATAAGCAAGAGAACAAGATTTGGTCACGGTAAACAGTGCAAACAGTCGCATGAAAAAAACCAGACTGGCTCTATTACACTTATTTGAGTAGAATATCTCTGTGGAGATCTCTGAGCTTTTACTTTAATGTCTGGTGGTGTTATCAGCTCATCAGCACTTTTTTCCGTAATGCAGTGAGCTGGTGTGCATGGTTGCCAGGTTGGGAATATTAAATAAACCACTGGGCTGAAAATGTATTGATTTAAAGGGTTGGTTCACCCAACAATGAAAATTCTGTAATTAATTACTCACCCTTATGTCGTTCCAAACCCGTAAGACCTTCTTCTATTTTTGGAACACAGATTAAGATATTTTTGATGAAATCCAAGAGCTTCTGACTAGAGCTGCACCGATTGACTGGCCAGTGATCGGAATCGGTCAATTTTTGCATCGCGTGTAAACACGTCGTTTCGCGTGACACTTGCCGCCACCTACTGGTGGTTTAGTCATATTTAAAAGTATCATTACATTTTTTTCAACATTTATTTGTATGCTTTTAAAAGAAATAAACATTAATCTTATCAAATTATTTATGTATTTTAAATTTTGCAGTGTAAATGCATTTATGGCGCACCAGCTTCACCAAACTGTCTGTGTAAATGCATCTAATGCCACTTCAGATGCAGCTTCTGTTTCCTCAGCAGCGGAAAGATAAAGTTTGTTAATACTAATTTAATTTGAATAGTAACAACTCTACAGTTTCTTATTATGCTAACTGAATTAATTGAAACAAAGTAAGAATTTGATGTGAAAGATGACACATTTAATAAGGTTAGGGGGAAAAAAATGACCATTTATTAACAGTGGGAAATTGCATCTGTTTTGTTACATACAGCAACTCATTTAACATTAGCCATTTCTTCCTCTTTCTAGTCACTGCGCTTTATTTTGAGAGTTAAGTGAGAGAAAATCTGTAACTCAGTCCAGATTGGGGGAATTGTAATGTTTAATTGATTTTATTAAGTAAATTGAAATTTGCATAGATTTTTGTTTGTATATGCTGTGAATTATAGTTCTTAGAAAGAAAATCGGAAGGTCACACTTCCCAAAAAAATCGGAAATCGGAATCGGCCAAGAAAATTGCAATCGGTGCATCTCTACTTCTGACTGTCCATAGAGAGCAACACAACTACCACGTTCAAGGACCAGAAACGTAGTAAGGACATCGTAGGAGTTTGGGACGACATGAGGGTCAGTAATTATTGTTTTTGGGTGAACTAACCCTTTAAGAGAAAACCTCTGATTGGGGGATTTGAATACTTGACATCTGGCAACCCGCAACCATGAAAGCTTGTGGAGGCTTGTTGCTAATGCAAGATGATGCAGATGCCAACTGAAAATAAAACATTTTTAGTATAAATAATCTGCAAATATCACAGATGATTATGCTTAATAATGCGAGCAGAAATTGTTTTATCGTGATTAAAATATGCTTTATTGTATACCATACATCTATTATGTAGCAAGTTTGCCTACCAGTTGCCTTTGCCAGGATCCACAGTATGTTGAACTGCAGATTTATTTCAGATACTTTTCCACCAAAATAAGCATAGAAACGTAAAAAAAAAAAAAAGTTTGTTTATAGTTCTCTATATTTCACTCTCTCCTATAGATGCAGAGTCTCAATATAATATGACTCGGGCCCAGCGCGTAAGAGCGGCCATGTTTCCCGAGACAGTGATGGAGGGAACAGCCGTCCTTTCCACACAGATCGATTCGTCCCAGCAGACCAATGTACAGAAGCTGGCCGAACCGTCCCAGCAGCTCAAAACCGCCATCATTCATCTCATCAACTACCAGGATGACGCCGAACTTGCCACCCGAGCCATTCCAGAGCTCACCAAACTCCTCAACGATGAGGACCAGGTACCTCGCTGCTCGTGTCGAATATTCGATCTCTGCTTTTTCTAGAGGATCTTCCAGTCCTGACCGCTGACCCTCTCTCTTGGCTTCAGGTCGTGGTGAGTAAGGCAGCAATGATCGTGAACCAGCTGACCCGCAAGGACGCATCCCGCCGGGCTCTGATGCAGTCCCCGCAGATGGTGGCCGCTGTTGTGAGAGCCATGCAGAACACGTCTGACATGGAGACGACCCGCGCCACAGCCAGCATCCTGCACAACCTTTCCCACCAGCGCGAGGGGCTGCTCGCCATCTTCAAATCAGGAGGCATTCCCGCTCTGGTGCGCATGCTGAGGTAAGAGAGTCACACTGAAGTAAAGGACTAATTCACCTGTGAATGAGACTATTGTTGTCATTTATTCACCCTCATGTCATTTGAACAACATGGATAATATAAATAAAAAAAAAAATTAATGTCCTATGTTTCACCCTAAACTAAAGCTGTATTTTATGCATTTATTGCACATAACACATTTCTTTCATTTGATTGCATGCCTTTCATTGCAAATGTGTGATTTAGTGTTTTATTTACATTATTTGAAACATAAATATTCCTAATGAAGAAATTACTCCAGCACTTGATTTGAAAGTAATTGGAGATTTCATTTATACTTCACTAAGCTGGAAAACAATTTATTAAATTATGACTTTTTTTTTCTTTCTTTTTTTATAAACTATTACTTGGAAAAAAAAAAAAAATGATTTAGAAAGATGATAAAATATAATATTTTTGATTTATTGCAAATGTGTGCTTCAATGTTTGTTTATTTTTATATTGTTAGGAACATAAATATTCTTAATTTATTAGGAAATTAGCAATAAATCACGTGATCTGCACTTTATCCAACCCATTTGTTTTGTAGCTCTCCGATGGAATCGGTGCTTTTCTATGCCATCACTACCCTGCACAATCTGCTTCTGCATCAGGAGGGAGCCAAGATGGCGGTGCGTCTGGCTGACGGTCTGCAGAGGATGGTTCCCCTGCTGAAGAAAAGCAACACCAAGTTTCTGGCCATCACCACAGACTGCCTACAGCTGCTTTCCTATGGCAACCAGGAGAGCAAGGTGCTTATTATATTTTCAAATTACAAATAAATGTATTAGTTGTTGTTTCTTGTGTTCTTGTTCTTTGTTAAAGTGTGCCGATTTGATGGCGTGTCATGTGTTAACTTCAGTCTGATTGTCTCTCAGCTAATAATCCTGGCTAACGGTGGTCCTGAGGGTCTAGTGAACATCATGAGGACCTACAACTATGAGAAGCTGCTCTGGACCACTAGCCGTGTGCTCAAAGTGCTCTCAGTCTGTCCTAGTAACAAACCTGCTATTGTAGATGCTGGTGAGTCAAATTGGAAAACTGAGCTCTTCTTCTAAATATAGTAATTAGAGTGTTTAGTTAGCTGTGCTTGCTAAGGCATCCATCACACTTACTTTTAATTATACTAATCCACTATGGACATCAATGATAGCTGAAAGTTTGTGGCTTTTTATCAAACTTGTGCTTTTTGCCAGGTATATATTGTATTTTCCATTTTCATTTTAGTTAAAGTTTTAGTAATTTTGTTGTCTTTGTCACTTTCAGTTTTTTTTTTTTTTTATAGCACATCTATAGTTTTTTTTTTTTTTTTTTTTCAGTTTTGATTTCAGAATTTTGGTACACCAAGTTCAACAAAATTAAAATGAGAAATATTGCTTTGGTAATATAAAGCTTTAATTAATTTTTTTATTTTTTTGTTAACATTTATTTTATTTACTTTTCACTTTTTTTATGGTTTTAGCTAACTGTTAATCGCTAGTGTATCTAACAATTTCTCTCTCTCTCAGGTGGAATGCAAGCTCTTGGTAAGCATCTGACCGGCACCAGTCAACGTCTGATGCAAAACTGCCTGTGGACCTTGAGAAACTTGTCAGATGCTGCAACCAAACAGGTCAGTTTATACATCTAACACCATCTGTCTTTCACGCAGACACTTAATATATTAATAATAATTCATTCATTTCAATTCCTGTAAGTAATGCAGTTTAATTCTAAATTAAAATGCTGAAAAAATCCAATCAAGGTAACAGACGGAATTTTGTATCCGTTCAGTAATTTTTGTGTCTTAAAGAACAAAGTGCTTGAAATGTCTGGAATCTTGAAGCTGCAGTGAATTGTGGTTAATTAATTTAATGCATCTTGTCAACCCTCCCAGTTTAATAAAAAAGAATCCTTAAAAACAACCAATTTTTCTTAATTCAACCCAAACACCGGAAATTCTTTGTATGTATAATACCGGTATGTATCAGCCCGACACATGCTCGCTCTCTCGCCCCCTGCAGGACGGAATGGAAAATCTGCTCCAAGTGCTGGTTGGCCTGCTGTCCTCTGATGACATCAACATGCTGACCTGCGCCACAGGCATCCTGTCCAACCTCACCTGCAACAACACACGCAACAAAACACAGGTGACCCAGAGTAACGGCGTGGAGGCTCTGATTCACACCATCCTGAGGGCCGGTTCAAAACAAGATGTGATCGAGCCAGCCGTCTGCGCCCTGCGTCACCTGACCAGCCGCCACCCAGATTCCGAGACCGCACAGAATGCCGTACGAATGCATTACGGCATCCCGGCTATTGTCAAATTGCTCAATCACCCCTACTGCTGGCCAGTCATAAAGGTAAGTGAAAGAAAAACAGAGAAAACTGACAAATTAGTGCCCTAGTGAGCAATCGATTGGTTTGTAAACTACCCAAGAAAAAAAAAAAAATTTCTAGCAACAAAAAGTATTTTATCATAAAATTAAGATGCGCTAATAATTGTTTTTATTCGATTTTTTTACATTTATTAAAATTTTTGCTGTACAGTGGATTTAGGCTTTATACTGACACTTATTGGTGTGGATTATGCATTACGCAAAGTAAAAAATAGTTTTTTAGACACGTGAAGGGTCCATAAGCCACAGAGTGCAAAAACATGTAATTTTCTAGGTTTATTAATTTTGAAACAGGGTCACTGCTTAAAGCTGCAGTCTGTAACTTTTTTTGTGTGTTCAAAATTTACTACATTTATATAATAAGCGAATACACCATGAATCCATTTTCCAAACTGTGTTTTTGGCTTGTCCTGAATCACTACGATACACATATAATAAGTGTTTATTTTCAGACTATTTTAGACTGGTTCGGGTAGGTACCGCTGCGGAGTAACCCGGTACCTGCGTGATTCGTCATAGACATAAACAGAGAGAAGTAGCTCCGGCTAAAATGTTCTTCCACAAGATGCACACAGTTCTGTGTATTAACTGCTAGAGCGCCAAATGTTATCGACTGAAGCTTTAAATTTGCAAGGCCCAGGATGATATATCACAGGTGGTCTCTTTCTCAGTTAGTAGTTCTCCTGTTATGCAGTATAACCCTTGCTGACCCCACGTGTGTCTTCGTCACAGGCTGTGGTTGGTCTGATCCGTAACCTGGCGCTGTGTCCAGTCAATCAGGCTCCTTTGAGAGATGCCGAAGCCATTCCCAAACTGGTCACTTTGCTTACGAAAGCTCATCAAGATGCACAGAAACACGGTTCATCTGCTCAACAAACATACAAGGTATGAATTCCTCACCTGTCAAAAACATGTAGAACAAAACTATAGTACAATTCCTGAACTAATGACTCTTGAGTTGATTCTTTTTGGTAAAACTATTATTTTGTCACTGAATTAATAAAATGTCCTTTTCTCTCTCTCTCTCTCTCAGGATGGAGTGCGAATGGAGGAGATTGTGGAGGGCTGCACTGGTGCTCTGCAGATCATGGCCAGAGATCCTATTAACAAAGCCACCATCGCCAGCATGGACACCATTCCTCTGTTTGTTCAGGTAACTCTTACATCTTTCCACTGTGTTGTGGGCGTTTTTTATGCGCATGTATGGGAGCGGGTTTGTACAGTCTTTGCCCTCCATCTGACATGGTCAGTGTATAATAGACATCTGTTTTCTGTCGCTGCAGCTGTTGTATTCGCCACTGGATAACGTCAAGCGTGTGGCAGCTGGTGTTCTGTGTGAACTGGCGCTCGACAAACAGTCGGCTGAAATCATTGATTCGGAAGGAGCTTGTGCTCCTCTCATGGAGCTCCTCCACTCCAGCAACGAAGGGATCGGTGAGTGAGAGAGAAACATCCAAATATGCCAAAAAGATTTGATTGAATACATCATCATCAACATAGTATATGAATACTGTACTCGCATGTCCAGCTTCTCGCCAAGAAAAATCTGGCTAAGCGTAAAACTCTAGTATGCATGTATTCTATCAAATGTGTAAAAAGGCTATGCATTCACATCAACACTGATGTATAATTTGGATTTAAGCGCGTAACAAGGGTGCTTTCTTTCTTCCAGCCACCTATGCTGCTGCTGTTCTCTACCGAATTTCGGAGGACAAAAACGCAGACTATAAGAAAAGAGTGTCAGTGGAGCTCACGCACTCGCTCTTCAAACATGACCCTACTGCTTGGGACATGGTGAGTTTGCCCACTGGTGGTGTGGAGGTTATTTAGTGTGTTATTTGAACGCATTGCACATGAAATTGCATTCGCAGACCATTGTATCTCCATAATGTGACAGATTTGAGTGTATTTAACAAGAAAAACAAATTCAGATTTTATTACATCTGATCCTAAAAAATGGTGTTAATGATCAGATATTTTTATAAGGAAACTGGGGATATTTCTATGGAAGCCTGTATCCTCAACTGAATAATAAAAAAAAAAGATAATTGCAACTGTTTAATCTCACAATTCTGACTTTTTTTCCTCACAATTGTGAGATATAAACTTTTGACAAATGAAGTCAGAATTGCGAGATATAAACTTGCAATTCTGAAAACATACCAGTCAGAGGGGAAGTCGTGGCCTAATGGTTAGAGAGTCGGACTCGTAAGCCAAAGATTGCAGGTTTGCGTCTCAGGTCCGGCTGGAACTGTAGAATGTACAGAGCTCTCTCCATCCTCAATACCACGACTGAGGTGCCCTTGAGCAAGGCACCGAACCCCCAAATGCTCCCTGGGCACCGCAGCATAAATAGCTGCCCACTGCTCCGGGTGTGTGTTCATGGTGTGTGTGTGCACTTTGGATTGGTTAAATGCAGAGCACAAATTCCGAGTATGGGTCACCATACTTGGTCACATATCACGTCACTTTCACTTTTTCTCCTATATACTGTATATCGGAATTTATAGCTCACAATTCTGGATTTTATTTCTCGCAATTATGAGTTTATATCCCACAATTCTGACTTTATATATCGCAATTCTGACTTTTTTCCAATTCTAAAAAGTTAGAATTGCACAAATTGAACTCACAATTGCGAGAAAAAAGTTAAAATTGTGAGATTAAAAAGTCGCAATTACCTTTTTTATTTTTAGTTATGTGTTGGCCTGATACATTTCTCAATTCATTCATTCATTCAATTCAGAGGTCAAAAATTGTACTCTGTTATGGTCTATGAATTAAAAAATGGGAACAATATATTTTTGCTTGTTTAGTTTTTTTTGCTTAACTGGTTTTATGCAATTCACCAAAAACTGTGTGTATGTAAAATGGATCTTTACTGTCCCTAATTAGGCTTCTTATTTTGAAATGTAGGCTCATTTCATTTGGTGTAGGCTCAGTATGTTAGGTGTCTATTGTACATTAAAATATCATGTTTGATTTATATGTTGACTGTAGAGCTGACGTTAAAGTTGGCAGTCTTTATATAACAGTACATTGACATAAATCCCAACAAATGAGATCATTTATGATATAAATATGTTCATAGAGCGCAGGTTTCTTGACCGTTTCCTTGTTGCATTTCAGGCACGGAACGCCATGATGGAACCTGGCCTTGCAGAGGATGGTTAGTATATCGTCTCTCTCTCTCTCACCATGATTTGGCAGCTAATTATTTCCATGACTGGCAGTTTTGTCTCTAATGACTATATGGTCTGCAGAGACCATAACATTACGCAGATAGCTAATTTTTTGTACTGTTCTCCCATACAGAACTAGATGGATACGGCCCTGTGGGATATCAAGGATACAGCGATGGCATGCATATGGACAGTATGCCACTACATTCAGAAATGCCAGAGGATTATGGGACAGGCATGGGTTACTCCATGGCCACACCCTACCATGAATACTAACAGGTTAGTACTGCTCGAATACACTAGCTGTCATTCAAATACTCAAGTAGGGTTGGCCGTATGTGCTAAAGTCTGCATTTAAATTGATTGTTGTGTATTTATTTTACAGGCCGATGATGCCACTGAAAGAGGATATGAAAAATACAAGACAGACACTCCTGGCAGAGTTTTTTTTTTATTATTGCTAGACGCCTGTGGTCCATTTCTTGGCAAACACACATTGACACTGCTGTAATATATGCAATTCTCACTGTGCTGGGAGAGGCAGAATCAAGCACAACTTTAACCTGCC
Source organism: Barbus barbus (assembly GCF_936440315.1). Classification (NCBI taxonomy): domain Eukaryota; kingdom Metazoa; phylum Chordata; class Actinopteri; order Cypriniformes; family Cyprinidae; genus Barbus; species Barbus barbus. The sequence continues at coordinate 19,534,250 of NC_136715.1, read as the reverse complement.
TTTATAAAAAGATGACAGCATGATGCAATTTACACATCTTTTTGTAGAAAATGTTATATTTTAGTGTTTCTTATGGGTGTATTAATACATTGTTGGTAAGAGGACTGGTTAACTATGCCAAAGAGATTTTATTATAATATTTTATAATGATAATCACGTTGCTTTTTATAGTTGTAAGACTTTGTGATCTCACAATAACTGACCCGAGGACCTGGTTCACGATGGTGATCGGCTGAGAGCTGATCGGCTTTTGTGAGCGGAAATGTCTGGCATGTTGATTTCCTACAGCGCTTCGAATTCAATACAGTGCATCTCCATGTTTCTTCCCTTGCTGAGACTGTCGAGTACTGGAGTTTTACATTAACTTTTTCCCACTTGTTTTTTTTTCACTCCATATTTGTTTTGCTAAAATTGTCTTAATGTATAGACAAGGAAATACTGATTTTGTTTGTTTTGCATTGCAATGTGTATGGAGTATTTTAATTTTTTTTTGTGATAAATGCTGTTCTGATTGAAAGGGACTAAAGTTTAACCAAACAATTAAGCCTTGAGAGTTATAAAACTAGTTTCACATTTGTTCGAATACTAACTCCTCTTAAGCAGACAAAGGGATTGTTTGTAGCGTTTTTACTTCACACTTTGTCCAAAAAAATGAAATAAAATCATGTTAACTAAGGCTTTGTGATGAGCTTCATTTTGACAAGCACTAGGGCAGGGGTCACCACACTCGGTCCTGGAGGGCCGGTGTCCTGCAGCGTTTAGCTCTAACTTTCCTCAACACACCTGCCTTGAAGTTTTAAGTATACCAAGAAAGACCTTGATTAGCTGGTTCAAGTGTGTTTGATTAGGGTTACACTCTGCAGGACACCGGCCATCCATGACCGAGTGTGGAGACCCCTGGACTAGGGTGTTGAAGTGTGTAAATGTCATCCGAGTCAGTTTTCTTCATTTGGTTTAATAAAATAAAAAAAAAAGTTAACCTGAAAATGAAAATTTTGCACTGATTTGGAAAAAAATTAGCATTACGTCGCTCACCAGTGAATGGGTGCCGTCAGAATGAGAGCTGATAAAGCTAAGAACACAATAAGCCACACGATTCCATTCTGTCAATAAAAAGTGATTAAGTGAAAAGCCAACCGGTCTGAATCAGGAGAGAAACATGCACTGATCAAGTGTTGTTTACAAGTGAAGCCAGTCCAGAACAGTTCAAAATCTACCCCACATATTGGTTTAGATGTGAGAAGACAACAGGAGTTTTTCACTGGAGGAAGTGTTATGATTATGGACTTGTGTATCAGCCAGAAGTGATGGTTTAAAGTTAATACACCTTGATGGATTTGTTCATTACAAACACACAGCCTCTTCCTTCACAAGACATTAACTGATGGACTGGAGTGGTGTGGATTACTGTGATGTTTTCATCAGCTCTCATTCTGACGGCACCCATTCACTGCAGAGGATCCACTGGTGAGCAAGTGATGTAAAGCTGAATTTCTCCAAATCTTTTCCTGAGAAGAAGCCAAATTGTTGGTCAACATCCAAGTGACATTTTTAGTAGTAACAAGTAGATTTAATGCACCTACTTTAATACAATAGAGAAGTGGAAAACTCTGACTGGCTTGTTTTAAATTGTGCCATATTTTAAAAATTTTAGATTTTTAGAGATATAATTAAATTAGTAACTCAGCAAACTGACATTTGGTACATTCTGCTTTATTAAAAGTGTACATCCCCCCAAAACCATTACAAAGCTGATGTACAAAATAAAATAGAAGGCAATGTCTTCCGTTTTGAAACAAATAATTTATGCCCATTTAAAAATACATAAAAAAAAAGACAACACTACACTTAAAAGGCAGGTCAAATGTTTGACACAAACATAATGGAGAAATCAACCCTTTTGGATCAAATCATCACTCTTTGAAATAGCACATCTCATTTTAAACAACACTTTCACATCAAAGTATTATAAAATATTGACAAATGAGAAAAAGAGTCAAATTAGTTAAAAAAAAAAAAGGACTTCAAATCTGATGTAATTTATGGCAGACCAGCTGCTAATATGCTACCAAGGAGAGTTTGATCCTTCAATGCATTCTCCACGTCTCGCTCTTCAATCTTCAGGGAGATCTAGGAAAGAGAAAACAATATTGACATTTTGACCCCTCATTAAACTAATCAATTAAGATACTGCTTCAATAAAAATCTTAAGGCCCAAGTATACTACATTTTCTGTTATACTATTAATAACTCATAACTGCTCTTACTTTAGTCAGTCGAGCCTCCTTGGGCTTTTTGAGTGTGAAGATTCCTCTGCTCTCCAGCAGACCGCAGAGAGACAGACACTCGGTCCTCTGCTTACACAGCTTACTGTACACTTCACACAGCTGCAGGAACACAAACAGGGTTATCAGCCCCAGAATGACTTCTCACGTCCTCCCTAATGTATTCAGAACAGTTTACAGGGATTAGAAACAAGTTTCATGTTAAAAAAGTATATGCGCTTATTGAAAGATTTTTCATATTTGTATTGTTTTTTGGGTTTTTTTCATATTCACTCATCTAAAAACGGGCTGTTATATATATTTCTTATTAGAGTAACTTAAAAAACCTAGCAAATCTTCATTATATCTGTTCAGTTATTGCATTATATTTTTTAAATACATGAAATAATAGTGTTATTTTTACTCTGCAGTTCAAATGTACCGTACTAATATGAAAAATAAAGTCTGTGTCATAAACGTTGTGTAAACAACTTGTCTCTTCAGAGAACATGCTTCAGTTCTCCTGGGACAAAGTATCTAAAAACAACAAGTACATAAAACAATCAAATTCTTTATTGCTTTAAGGTCCTCTTAAAGCTGTGCCTGTCTTCGTTTCCAAAAGACACCAACTGGGTCGAGGACAGTCATATTTGTATATGAATATACACTTCAGTAAAAATAGAAATTGTGTTATATTTTGACATTTGATTGTTTAGAAAAAATCATGCATAATATTATCTCATATTGACATTTCATTGGAGTTTAAATGTATTGTCTGTGAATGTATTTTATGTTGGATAATAGCAGTTTCTGTATTTGTTAATGGGAGATTTGTGGACGTGATTCATTTCTTTTAAGAATATGACCCTGTATAATTATGTAATCAGTTGTACCTTTTTGGCTGTGATTCTGTCGATTTGGCTGTTATTAAATTATTCAACTAAGCTATCAAAATACATTTATAGGATATCTCGTTTCATATTTTATGTTAAATGGCGACAAGAAGGTCCCTTTTCATGATTTAGTTATTTTTATCTATTTATTTTCTTATGTTGTGACATTTAAAGAAATCTTCAGTCAAATTTCTTCCAAGTTTAAGCTATATAGATGTGTGTGTGTGTGTGTGTGTGTCATCAGCATGACAATGTTATACCTCAGTCTAACTGATTAATCATGACATGGAGTGGCTACATATTTTGTGTTAATGTAAAACACTAATTATAAAGCAACGTATTTTAACAAAGATCAACACATTTATGTTATACCACTATCATAAAGAAGCACATTAATTCCCATTCCCATCTTTTATTTGAGAATTATGTTGACACATATTTGAACACATTCAGAAAGAAATAAAATGACATTTACAAGTCTGATTGGTCACCAAATCCCAATTAATAGCTTCTATATTAATGGCCAGAAGTGCCTGAACATTATTAACTTATAACATATGATACAACGTCACAGAATTAAAATACGCCCATTAGAAAACTTGTAGTGTTTTGTACAAAATCCACTAAAATGTATTTCCTGAAATTCAGTTTAGGTTTAAAACACTAATGATGAAAAGCAACGTGTAAATGGCCCACAAACATTGGTACCCAGCAGGAGAAAGCGTGCAGATGAGCCAGAAGATGGCACTGTCTGTATACGGTTTAAAAAAAAAACACAGATCTCCAACAAGACCAAGTCTTTGATGGCACTTAGTGTATATTTGGTCAGTAAAACGTAGTTTAAATTCAGCATGGAGTTGATTTTTTTATATGTGACCATATTGGCTGTCGTATTTTGTGACTCTGTAGCGTGACGAGGAAAACACAACTGTGGAATGAACAAGAAACAAAGGGTGTTTCGTGGCCTTTGTAGTGTAAGCAAACACTTTCAGAATTAAATTCATTCCTGACTGATTTGGAAAGAAAAAAAAAAAGAATTAAAATACATACAATGACATGATTGTCCAGAGAAATACAGACTTTGTGTCTGATATGCATAGTCATCAATAATCCACAAGTGCTACACATTTCATTGAATTAAAAACTTTGGTTGCTGTAAGAAACAGGTGGAATGTACACATCTAGCTTCATGTGAACTGGAGTTGTCTGCTCTCGCTTTGCTGTGCCGCTGTCGTCTGACGCGATATTAAAAGGTGCATTTCTAGGCAGCACTGGAATATTGCACAGTGTTTTCAGGTCTAGAGGTACAGCATTCTGGAGTGGTTTGGATCAGTGATCATGTAGGTGTTTATAGCGTTGTCCTAAGAAAGATGTTATTCGATGTATTGTATACGCATTTATGTGTTTATGTGTTATCTCTTCTTGGTCCTTCTCTTCCCTGAACAGTGTTCACTTCCCTCCAACAGGAGGCAGTGGAGGAGCACCTCTCACTAAAACTGGAGAGATAAAGAGGACGTGAGGAAATGTGTTTATCTCTATGGATGAATGATAGGTCAAAGTTAAAAGTAAGGTCTTTACCCTTGTTGCTTTGGCTGGGGTAGATCTTTGGGAAGGGTCTGTATTCTTCAGGAGGGGGAAGGTCCTCTATAGGGTGGAAGTCGAACTTGGACTCAAAATCATCTGAGAAGAGACATCAGACATTTTATAAATAGAAAACATTATCTATTTTATGCACTACCTAGTGGACAAGTAGCCATGTCAAGATGAGCACGTTCATTTCATTTAATATGTGGCTGCTGGAAGAATATTTCTGAAATGTTTTTGCTAGTTCGTCATATGAAACTTGTGATCATTTGAAACAATTATAATTCATCTATTCCAGTCTTTTGCAGATTGAAGCTTCATTAAAAATTCAAAGCAATATATTCAATATTCACAATGTACACAAAAAAAAGCATCGAATTCTACATTTGTTAAAAAAAATGTTTAATTTTAATTTAAAATAACTGTTCTTTATTTAAATAAATTATTAAATGTAATTTCATATTATTAAAAAAAATGTAGTGATGCTTAATATTTTATGGAAACTGTGATAAACACAGCCATTTAAAAGTTCGGGTTAAGTAAAGGAAATAAATTAATTACTTGTATTCAGTTAAAGACATTTTATGTTACCAAAAATGCTGTTCTTTTGAAATGAACAATATAAAGCAGTTTTCAACATTAATAATAATAAGAAATGTTTCTCAAGCAGCATATTAGAAAGATTTCTGAAGGATCATGCGAGACTGAAGACTGGAGTAATGATGTTGAAAATTCAGCTTTGCTTCAGTTTTTAAAATATATTCAAATGGAAAACAGCTATTTTTAATTGTAATAATATTTCACAGTATTATGGTTTTTACTGCAGCCTTGGTGAGTGTAAAATACTTCCTCAGGCCTGTTGTGATTACTGTATTTGATTTTAATGTGCTTGTTTAGTTTAGTTTAATTAAAGTAATTCTGGTGTTTATAGTGAAATAGTATAGCAAACATAACTTGATTATCTTGAGCAAGATTTTTTTTCTTTCTTTCTGTGTTTTACTTCTTGAATTAAACATTTTAAAAGTAACTGGACACAGTAGCTGTTTGGTCAAAATGATTTATGAAAAATAAATCCAACCTGTTAAATACTGAACTATCGAACAGAATCAAAATCTGATATTTCTTTAGCATTCTCCACCCCATGGATTTTTCCGCCCAAGCATTTTTAACAGCTGAATCCTTCTGACAAAACATTTTCTAGGTTTTTAAGTTAATAATTCATTTGGATGTTCAGGGGTTTCTGATGTTCTGATGATGCTCTATTTATTTTACTTTGACATTTTTATCATTTTAGTAAGGCATGAACCCTCACAAATCCCCAAGAGTTTGAGAAACCTGTATGAAATACATAAAGAAACCAGTTTTTTTGCAAATGAATGATCACTAACAGGTTATGAGTAAAATGATGATCTTATTTTTCAGAACTATTTATCTCCGCGTTCTATGAAGGCTTTGTTGACGGGTGTAATGAGGAAATAAGTGGGCCGCATTTGAATTACTGAGAACTCATTTGACTTCAGGATTATTTTCATGTGCTGATGCACAGTAGACTACAGATCCACGCTGGAAATCAAAGTTCTGATCTACGGGAACTTCCCACAAACAAACAAATTAGCAACTAAGAAAATGAACTGAACAGATGTTCCAAAAAAGATTGCATCATCTGATGGAACTCACCAACAAAGGACCTGGGGGCAGATGACGTATGTCCATTGCGGAGAGGTGGAGGAGGAGGAGGTGCATGTCCTGAATGCTGACGTCCAGCAGAGGACAGAGGAGGGGGCTTCCCTCGACCAGGAGGTTCAGAAGACGTTTGTGGCCCACTGCGATAAGGAGGCGGAGGTGGTGGTGTTTCCCGAACCCCGTTACGAATTACAGGAGGAGGAACCTGAGGAGCTGAATGAAAACTTCATTTTACATGAGATCTACATTTACTTGAAAACCCTTGATTTCAAGGAACAGTTCATGAAAAACAGTCATCATTTAGTTCTTTTTCCATTTAAAACCTATTTGTTAATTCAATTTTGGTAATTGGGTAGTTTAATTCTATATACTGTTCAGGGAGTCATGTTGTCAGGCGATAAATTAAACCGGTCGATGCTGAAAGTCAAAACACGTCAAAAAAGCACTATATATATATACATATACATATATATATATAGAGAGTGGCTGTGATGAACAGACCTACAGGCTTAACATGCGCTGTCCTAACAGTCCTAGATCATGTGATTTTCACAACTGGCAACTGTTTTATGGAGCTTTTGTCAACTGAAAGCTTTTTTTCATCTACTGAACAATCAGTATGTTGGTAAACAACAGTACAATCCATTGAACGCAATGTACTTCTAATCTCACAGCCTCATTTCATTCCTGTCAGAAACTGACTAAGGTCTATAGTGAGAGAATTTCCAGTTTGTGTTTTACCTGTGCTGCGCACCACTGGATCTCGTGATGGCGGCGGGGGTCGTCTGTTCTGCTGGGCAGGAGGTGGCGGAGGAGCCTGGCTACGGATGTTAGCATTGCCATGGCTTCTCTTTTTCAGCGAGTTTCGCCTCTGTGGCAACTCGGGGGCCGGGTCACCATTTGCAGCATTAGTCGGCTGACGATAAGGAGGAGGTGGAGGTGGAGGTGCATTTGAGGAAGGGGAGGAGGATGACGAGGAGCGAGATGAAAAAGGGGGATGTCTAGGATGCCCATCCCGAGCAGAAGATGGTGGCGGTGGAGGCCCCTTGCTTGCAGGCGGTGGTGGAAGGGGTTTCTCACGACTATGTGCCCCAGAACCCTGTTGGGCTGAGGAGGGTCCGCGGTTGCCACTGCGATTGAATGGCGGGGGTGGAGGCGGAGCGGAGTTGGTGGGTTTTGAGGAGCTGCTGGCAGCAGATGGTTTGGAGATGTCTGGCACGGAGGGACGTTGATTTCGTGGCTGTACTGGAGGTGAGGAGCGGCCAACATCACCACGACCGGAGCCGTCCGGTTCAGAATGACTCGTGCCACGAGGGACCGCAGGGCGAGAGCCAGGCGGCCGCAGCGCTGACCGTCCTACAGAGCTGTCTGTGTGGACACATTAATCAAACAGTTTGAGATAATAATTAGGGCTGCACGATATTGGGGGAAAAGTCACATTGCAATATTTTTTCCTGCAATATATTCTGCGATATGAAAAAATAAATTTTGGCCATTTGACTTCATAATTGGAAAGAATTAATCATTCTAGAGTTAGTATGGTGATTTTGTTTGGTAGCGCATCTTCATAGAAAATAAAAATTAGGGCTTACACCGAAATTAAAATTCTGAACGCACTTGGCCCAAAACTGAAACTGAAAATGCTTTTTAATAATTATTTATTATTTTATCAAATAATATTAAAGACTTTTTTTAATTTGACTCAATAATTTTAATGTTACTGAATTAAAAAAATACAAGCCGATAAAATATTTACACTTTTATTGAAAGTAAAACAATATAATTGGACAGAAAATAATTTAAAATTAAATATCAATATATTATTTTTATTCGGTTCTATGCAACAGAATCTTTAACTGATTTAACCGATTTTCTTTTTTCCAATTTGAATTTTTTAATCACTTTTAACAGATTGTTTTCTTTCAGCCAAATATCAAAAATGCCATTTTCGGTCGATCAGTTTTAGCAGCCAAAATAAAAAATAATCCATATTTTTTATTATTATTGCATCCCTAATAAAAAATAATTTTTAAAAATGGTGAAAAAGTTCTTTATTGTGTAGCCTTAATAAAAATCCATCATTGCACTCCCCACTGTGAAAGGGAAACATACCTCCGACTGGTCGTAGTTTAGGCACTCCTCCACTGAACAATCCTCCCATGGCCTTTGGCCCAGAACCACCTCCAAATCCTCCACCACCTCCACCTCCACCTCCTCCACCTGCACCTGCACTTCCACCACTGCCCCCTCGACCTCCAGTCTCTGCCAAAAAATAAAAAAAAACACTGCATGGTTAGCTGGGTCACGTCAAACATGAAATGTATTTTCAGCAGTAGTGCACTACAGATGGCGTACGTTCAATGGCAGGTGCACTTCTGTCATTGACCCCACTGGTCTTCTTCAGTTTGGCTCCTTTGCAGATGTCTGACAGCAGAGCTCCTCTTCCTTTACCTTCATCTCGACTTAGTTTTGGAGGTGTGGTGTTTGCCTGAAAGTCAACACATTTGTATGTTAAAAACCTGATCTATTCATTTATTTAAAAATACACTAAAAATGCATTTCATTGACTTGAATTCTCTTCAAGAAAAAAAATTGTTCTGCATTTCTGAAATTAAAAAATTAAAATAAAGTCAATTAAAAAAAAAAAGCATAAAGGGAGTTGCAAACATGAACTAAGGAAGCAACAGGGAGGTTAAATCGTGGCAGTAAGGCCAAACACATGCTACCCGCTCTTTGCTTTACACTGACCTGGCTAAAGCTGGGGGGTGGTGGAGGTCCAGGTGGAGGGGGAGGAGGAGGAATAGGCATCTTAGCAAATACGGAAGACGTCGACAATCAACTCAATCTTCAGCGGTTCTCACAAAAACTCTGCGAGGTGGAAGAATTACAGCCATCAGACTTCCACACAGCTTCAGGTAAATCAAAAGATGGTTGTAACTAAAACAATCCTTTAAAAACAGGGACTCATCATAGTGACATATTACCGATTAACGTCATCGATGTGGCGTCACAGTACCTCCCAAACTACCTGACTCTTCCAGCAACTACACAACAGCAGACAGCAAGCTCCACACGATGACTACAGAGCGTTTCAAAAATACGAAAACAACTTTTTTTTTTCACCACTGATAGGTTAAACTTCCTTGCTTCCAAAAAGTTTCCCCACCAGTTCAGGCAGAAGTGTTCGCTCACATGTCCACAGACTTCAGCAAAACTTCATCAGGACTAACTGGAATGTCACTAAGCAGGATCTGCCGCTGCACAACGACTAATGGAATCGAGAGAGCGTTAAAATGTGTGAAGCACGGAAAAACGTGTATAAAACCTGTATGCTTGTGACCTGAATGGCTCATCTTCGTTACATTCAAGCTATTACATGCTGTAATCAAAATGCCTGTTGCTGCTCTATTTAATCATGGCTTTGTATATGAACACATCTAATAAATAAATCTACAAAGGCACCACACAAAGCTCTAAAACAAATATGGCATATGACTTGTTTCCCGAAATCTACATGTGAACGTGAGCGCATGGACACTACAATAAAGAAACAAACCACCTCTGTCACAGAAACTCATCAACCCACTTTTAAACCTAGTGACCTTTAGAGGCAAACAAATCTCAACGGAAACACAATGGGAAAAAAGCCATTTCAGTCATCATTTACTCACCCCTCAGTTGTTCCTGGAGGACTGTGAGACTTATACTGAACATAAAAGAAGATATTTTGAAGAATGCTGGCAACGTTGGTGGTCTGCATTGACTTCCACAGTGATGACCAGAAAACAACATTATTTAAAATATCTTCTGTGGTGTTCAGCCAAATAAATAATTGCATAAAGATTTCGAACAACTTGACAGTGCGAAAGTGATGACTTTTAACAGTATATTGAATGCACTACAAAACATTTTATCCAGAAAATAAACCTGGCATTCCTCACATTGTCGCATAACAGGCCAAAACAGGCAAACAACTATCTCTGCCCTACTCAGCCTTACCAAATCTGACCTTGTACTGTTGCAAGAATCTGTTAAGCGCATGTGAAAAACGTAAGGATGCAAGAGTTTAGGATGATCTGGAATGCAAGATTCACATCAAGACCACAAAAAACAATATCATTTTGTGAGAATATGCACTTTTGCAACTGTCAACAGTAAAGTTCAGACTTGACGTTGTACACTTTTGCTTGGCAGTTGTAAATGTCTCATGACCAGAAGTGTTTAACCTTATATAAAGCCTATACAGTATCATATTTGAAACTTGAATTTCTAAACCGTCGACATTATCCATGAAAATGCTGTTGCACACAATCTTCTTCATGCCTTCTGTTGTCTGATTGATAGTTTATACTTTTTTAGCAAGTAAAAGGCCTTTTAGTATAATTATAAAAACATCCAATGAAGTAAACATAAGAATAACATTTATATCCTGAGTAATATTTAAGATGAACACTTACTAGACTGAAGCAACTTCAGTTTACTTGATTATCCATACATCATTTTTTAGAAAAATCAGGTTAAAATATAAGCATCAAATATGGAAAAGTTCATCTCTATTATTACTATATAACATCGCATTACATGTTTTGTCCCCCATATTTAAAACAGTGCTTCGATCATAAACGAAATATTATCTTAAGATATATTATTAGGAGATATGGAGTGACAACTAATATTTATATGCATTTTATGCAAGTAGTCTGCTGTAATAAATACATCATCATATAAATGTCAACAACTGCACCAAATATTTGCTCAGTCTGGGTCTGTAAATAAAATTGCTCTGCTTTCTTTTTCAAGTGTAAACTTCATATTCTCCAATATCATACTATATGTATCATATCTGATGCATCAAGCTTTTATGGTCATTTCAGATATGATACTAAACATACTGCAATAAAAAAAAGACCTGGTCTCTAAAAGCATAATACAGATACAAATACCACTCAGAGCTTATAATATTTATGCTCAGTATCATAAACCACTGCCATGTGTTCATAGAATTAAAATCTCGTTTTGCTTTACTTTTACAGCAAAACTAAGTAAATGAATAGTGGAAGAAGCCAAACCAGTTTATTTGTGTTGGTTAACATTATCATGACTAACTGAGTCAATAAATACTTGAACAGTGACCATAAAAGATCCTGAAATATGATACAGGTTCAAGCACGTACAGGTAAAACCAACATTTTTGACACAAATGATGGTGATTCATAACCGAATTGTTCTTTTGAGTCGGATCTTTGTAATGAATCGGTTGAAAACCGGTCTAAACGACTCGCTGATTAATAAAAACAACCCCAGCGAAACAGGTATACGTATACACAGATAACTTATAAGTGCACCAACTTTGCTCAAAGTCACGGTAAATAAGAAATAGGTCAACTTAATAACTAACTTACTTATTCTTCCGGCTGTTAAGACGTTAGCAAAGCTTACCTGTAGGTCGATACGAGCTCCTGTCCCAAACAACATTAACGTTAAACAGTAATCCGCTGTCTGTCTGACCACCGAAAAAACTGGTAACTAAGTTAGCTAGTCGTAAGAAAGCTTACATACTGACAACTCTGTAAACTTATTCCCAAGAGTTCACAGCGTGAAACGAAAGCACGAAAGACAAAGATTCACAAAACCGGATTTAACATTGCTGCCCAGCGATACCGTTCCAGCGGTGGACCACTGAGCTACGAAATCCCGGAAATCACCGAGTCGGTACAAAATGGAGGCAAGGAGGCCGAAAAAATCCGATTGCATCCGGAAAGCATGACCTGCAACTCACGGCTAACCTAACCTTGTCCCCTTGCGTCACGCTGCAGGAAGCATCTGCCAAAACTCAACAGTAGTTTGTTACTAACCTCATTGCTTTATGTATTTATACACTGGTGACTGCAGGAACTTTATGGTATTTCTAATAACTTGTCAAATTAATTATAAAGTCAAAATAAGTCAGGTAACACTTTACAATATGGTTCATTATTTAAGATGAACTAAGAATGATAGTTTTAGATGATTAAAATCACAAGTTATGTTTGTTAACATTAGTTAATGCACTGTGAACTAACATGAACGGCTGATGTTATTGTTTTTATTAACTAACATTAAAAAAAGAATGAATAGTGTAATTAATGTATTGTTCACTGTTAGTTCATGCATTATCTAAATGACACCTTATTGTAAAGTGTGTTATTACCCATATTTGAACAACAAAAGTCACTTTGCTTTTGAAACAAATTTTAAAATGGTTTCGCTCATTTAGCTACATACTTGATTCAGAGTTTTAACGCTTTTTGACCTAATTTCCATGACTTTAGCCTACGAGTATGTTTAACATCACTTATATAAGTTAGAATTATCCACTGGTATCTCAGGTAAAAGATGTACATTGAAGGAGAGAACAGGACTAACACATGACCCTAGATGGGTTCCAACACATATGCCCACTGTCACAACAGCACCTGATAAAGCTCTACCCTCCAGGCCACAGCTCCAAAAACAGACAAGTCAGCAGCACAAAGAATCTACAAAGTACAGCGCAAAATGTGTTCAGCAACATTCAGTGTGCAAATAGATGACACACAATTCAATATGCAAATAAGTCCATGGGAAATTTTGAATCATGCATTTCTTTGCTCTAATTTTAAGTGTGAATCTTTTGAGATTTTCATGTTACACAATAGGCTGCTTTTAGTGTCAGTTCTTAAACGCATGGGCTAGAATGTTTATAAAGAATACCAACACTGCTGTCCACTTTCTATGCAAAAGAGTTGGCCTTTAAATTATCATGACTGACTACAAAAGACTCTTACATACACTCTTAAAAGTAAAGGTGCTTAAAAGGTTCTTCACAGCGATGCCATCGAAGAACCATTCAGTCCAAGGTTCTTTAAAGAACCATCTCTTTCTTACCTTTTTATAATCTGAAGAACCTTCTTTCGCCACAAAGAAGCTTTTGTGAAACAGAAAGGTTCTGCAGATGTTAAAGGTTCTTTATGGAAGCATTTAGACAAAAAAAGGTTCTTCTATGACATCGTGAAGCACCTTAAGAGTGTATATGCAGATTTTGTCATAATGTGCAAATACTCTTTATATACAAAGTTTTTTTAAAGTAGCATTTAGGTAAATACTTTTTCAAAATAACCACTTCAGAAAAGGGTACACTATTATGTTTATTTCAATTGCATACTATTTGAAATATTCTAAAACAACAACTGCTTTTGTATCTTGAAGCAACAATGTTAGTAATATTTCACAAATGACTTATACATCCTTCAAAACAAATACCCCTGTGTACCCTACAGTATCAATGAGCATAAAACACTAAAAATGTGTGAAAACTAAAAAAAGTTGGAAAGAAACAAGATATATTATCCAAAACAAACTGTTTTCCAGAAAAACTTTTTACATGTTTATATTTCATCCACACTGTATTTATACATTACTGTAGAATTTTACATTATTTACAAAATATAGATGATTTACAATAATCAGGCAAGATCCACAATATATTGTCACATATTTTGTCACATATATATAGCACACAAAAAAAAAACTTATAACCTAATGATCTGTGATACTGTAAGTGCAAGTTTATGCTAACATTTCAAATATAACATCTTTACGGAAAGTCTTGTTCATCAGTGTTAAGAAGCAGTATAGAAAAAAAAGTTTGCTCAAGCACATTTACAACATCTACTCTAAGTTTTCATAGTTCTTATCAGCCCTGTAAACATGATTGCTAAGGTCTCCCACATCCCTTTCTTTTAATGATCCTACTATATTTGTTTAAGAACGTTAAATTTAGACCCTTTCAAAGTGCTTTCTGGAACCTCTAGATCCATTGCATGTATTTGCAGATGTCTCATTGTCTGTCTGCGACTGCGATTCTGGTCTGACCAGAGACAGGTTTTTTTTATTGTAGGCCACTGAGCTTTTCCTGAAACTCTCTGTCTCTGTTCAAGTCATAATAGGGGTCCTGCATGTCAAATTCTGGGGCACTATATTTCTGATGAGTCGGTATTCTGACATCTCTTGAGGGAGCATCAAGACCATACGTTTTGGCTGCCTTTGTTTCAAAGCTGCATCAGTGTGTAGCTACCAAAATCAACATCAGACCCCAGGCCATGAAAATCAGGGCTATCGATTCCTCCTTTAATTTGGGGGGTTTTAAGATTCATCATTGGAGAGCTGAATTCAAGATCTGTTCCTTCTGGCATGTTTCCTGAGAGTTTCATTTCCCCAGAAAGAGCATCAATGTCAAAGTCTGGTGCGTTCACGTCAACACTGGGTTTCTTGAAATTTGGTCCTTTTATTTTGCCTTTATGGAAATCAACATTCATATCTGGGGCTGTGATATCTGGCTTATGACCTCTGATACTGAAGTCTGAGGAATCAAATTCTGTCTTAATCTTCTGAGCCGAGAGGTCCATTTCAGGTGTCTTTAGATCATACTCCGGTGTCTTTACTTTGGGTGCTGAGAAACCAATATCAGGCATCTTAAAAGCAGGCATTTTAATTTGACCAGATGGCATGTCCATGTCTGGAAGTGTAAGGTCTCTTCTTGGACCTTTAAGATCAACATTAGGACCATGAATGTCAATATCAGGACGATTAATCTCAGCATTTACTTTGGGAGCTGATGCGCTCAGATTAAGGTTGGGCTGATCAATGTCAGCATCCATATTCATATGTGGCCCTTTCAAACCTGACAGGCCAATACTGGGCATCTTTAACTTAGGCATATTTATTTTACCCAAAGGGTCATTAAAATCAATATCAGGTGATATGATATCTAGGTTTGGGCCTTTCAAATCAGACCGAGTTAGATCCATGTTTGGGGTATCGATTCCTCCCTTTACTTTGGGGCTTTTAAGATTCAGCTTTGGAGATTTGACTTTAAGATCAGGTCCTTCTGGCTTGCTGTCTGAGAAGCCCAGTGTTGGCAGTTTAAATTTACTTGAAGGGGCATTTATGTCAAGGTCAGGTGCATTGATGTCAAGATTGGGTGTATTTAAGTCTGGTGCTGTAAATTTACCTTGAGGGGAATCAAGATTCATGTCTGGACCTGTGATATCTGGCTTATGACCTTTAATGTTGAGGTCTGGGGAATCAGAGTCTGCCTTAAACTTTGGAGCTGACAGATCCATTTCAGGGGTCTTTAGATCATAGTCAGGTGTCTTTACTTTTGGCCCTGAGACACCAAACTTGGGCATCTTTAAAGTGGGCATTTTAAATTTTCCAGAAGGCTTGTCAATGTTTGGAAGAGTAAGGTTTGATTTTGGACCTTTGAAATCAGCATTGGGTCCATTTAAGTCAATATCAGGACCACTTAACCCTGCATTTAGTTTAGGAACTGATGCATTCAAATTAAGGTCAGGCTTGTTAATGTCAGCATCCACATTCATATGTGGCCCTTTCATACCTGACACGCCAAAACTGGGCATCTTTAACTTTGGCATATTCAATTTACCAGATGGGCCATTAATATCAACATCAGGTGATTTGATATCTAGGTTTGGGCCTTTTAAATCAGTTTGAGGCAGAGTCAAATCCATGTCTGGGGCATCTATTCCTCCGTTCATTTTGGAGCTTTTGAAAGTCAGCTTTGTATATTTGAGTTTAAAGCCTTGGCCTTTTGGCTTACTACCTGATAACCCGAATTTTGGCTTCTTCAGTTTACCTGAAGGGGCATTGATGTCGAGGTCAGGTGCATTCATGTTAAGATTGGGTGCCTTTAAATCTGGTGCTTTTAATTTACCTTTAGGGAAATCAAGATTCATGTCTGGACCCGTAATATCTGGCTTTTGACCTTTAATGTTGAGGTCTGGGGAATCAATGTCTGCCTTAAACTTTGGAGCTGACAGATCCATTTCAGGGGTCTTTAGATCATAGTCAGGTGTCTTTACTTTTGGTCCCGAGACACCAAACTTTGGCATCTTTAAATTGGGCATTTTCATTTTTCCAGAAGGCTTGTCAATATCTGGAAAAGTAAGGTCTGTTCTCGGATGCTTGAGATCAACATTAGGTCCCTGTACATCAATATCAGGACTGTTTAACCCTGCATGTAGTTTGGGAGTTGATGTGCTCAAATTAAGGTCAGGCTGATCAATGTCAGCATCCACATTCATATGTGGACCTTTCATACCTGACAGGCCAAAACTGGGCATCTTTAACTTTGGCATATTAAATTTACCTGAAGGGCCATTAATATCAACATCAGGTGTTTTGGCATCTAGGTTTAGGCCTTTCAAATCAGTTTGCGGCAGAGTCAGATCCACGTCTGGGATATCGATTCCTCCCTTTATTTTGGGGCTTTTGACATTCAGGTCCGGAGAATCAAATTCTGCCTTAAACTTTGGAGCTGACAGATCCATTTCAGGGGTCTTCAAATCATAGTCAGGCGTCTTTATTTTTGGCCCTGAGACACCAAACTTGGGCATCTTTAAAGTGGGCATTTTAAATTTTCCAGAAGGCTTGTCAATGTTTGGAAGAGTAAGGTCTGTTTTTGGACCTTTGAAATCAGCATTGGGTCCATTTAAGTCAATATCAGGACCACTTAACCCTGCATTTAGTTTAGGAACTGATGCATTCAAATTAAGGTCAGGCTTATCAATATCAGTATCCATGTTCATATGTGGCCCTTTCAAACCTGACACGCCAAAACTGGGCATCTTTAACTTTGGCATATTCAATTTACCTGAAGGACCATTAACATCAATATCAGGTGATTTGATATCTAGGTTCGGGCCTTTTAAATCAGTTTGCGGCAGAGTCAGATCCACATCTGGGATATCGATTCCTCCCTTTATTTTGGGGCTTTTGACATTCAGGTCCGGAGAATCAAATTCTGCCTTAAACTTTGGAGCTGACAGATCCATTTCAGGGGTCTTCAAATCATAGTCAGGCGTCTTTATTTTTGGCCCTGAGACACCAAACTTGGGCATCTTTAAAGTGGGCATTTTAAATTTTCCAGAAGGCTTGTCAATGTTTGGAAGAGTAAGGTCTGTTTTTGGACCTTTGAAATCAGCATTGGGTCCATTTAAGTCAATATCAGGACCACTTAACCCTGCATTTAGTTTAGGAACTGATGCATTCAAATTAAGGTCAGGCTTATCAATATCAGTATCCATGTTCATATGTGGCCCTTTCAAACCTGACACGCCAAAACTGGGCATCTTTAACTTTGGCATATTCAATTTACCTGAAGGACCATTAACATCAATATCAGGTGATTTGATATCTAGGTTCGGGCCTTTTAAATCAGTTTGCGGCAGAGTCAGATCCACGTCTGGGATATCGATTCCTCCCTTTATTTTGGGGCTTTTGACATTCAGGTCCGGAGAATCAAATTCTGCCTTAAACTTTGGAGCTGACAGATCCATTTCAGGGGTCTTCAAATCATAGTCAGGCGTCTTTATTTTTGGCCCTGAGACACCAAACTTGGGCATCTTTAAAGTGGGCATTTTAAATTTTCCAGAAGGCTTGTCAATGTTTGGAAGAGCAAGGTCTGTTTTTGGACCTTTGAAATCAGCATTGGGTCCATTTAAGTCAATATCAGGACCACTTAACCCTGCATTTAGTTTAGGAACTGATGCATTCAAATTAAGGTCAGGCTTATCAATATCAGCATCCATGTTCATATGTGGCCCTTTCAAACCTGACACGCCAAAACTGGGCATCTTTAACTTTGGCATATTCAATTTACCTGAAGGACCATTAATATCAATATCAGGTGATTTGATATCTAGGTTTGGGCCTTTTAAATCACTTTGAGGCAGATTAAGATCCATGTCTGGGGTATCAATTCCTCCCTTTATTTTGGGGCTTTTGAGATTTAAGTCTGGAGATTTGACTTTAAGATCTGGGCCTTTTGGCTTACTACCAGAAAAGCCAAATTTGGGCAATTTCAATTTACTTGAAGGAGCACTGATGTCAAGGTCAGGTGCATTCATATCAAGATTGGGTTTCTTGAAATTGGGTCCTTTAATTTTTCCTTTAGGGAAATCTACATTCATGTCAGGTGCCGTGATATCTGGTGAATCAAACTCTGCGTTAAACTTTGGAGCTGAAAGATCCATTTCCGGGGTCTTCAGATCATATTCAGGTGTCTTTATTTTTGGTGCTGAGAGACCAAAATCAGGCATCTTGAAAGTGGGCGCTTTCAGTTTTCCAGATGGCATGTTTATGTCTGGAAGCGCAAGGTCTGTTTTTGGACCACTGAAATCAGCATCAGGTCCTTGAATTTGAAAATCTGGACCATTTACCCCTGCATTTAGTTTAGGAACTGATGCATTCAAATTAAGGTTGGGCTGATCAATGTCAGCATCCATGTTCATATGTGGCCCTTTCAAACCTGACACGCCAAAACTGGGCATCTTTAACTTTGGCATATTCAATTTACCTGAAGGACCATTAACATCAATATCAGGTGATTTGATATCTAGGTTCGGGCCTTTTAAATCACTTTGAGGCAGATTAAGATCCATGTCTGGGGTATCGATTCCTCCCTTTATTTTGGGGCTTTTGAGATTCAAGTCTGGAGATTTGACTTTAAGATCTGGGCCTTTTGGCTTACTACCAGAAAAGCCAAATTTGGGCAATTTCAATTTACTTGAAGGGGCACTGATGTCAAGGTCAGGTGCATTCATATCAAGATTGGGTTTCTTGAAATTGGGTCCTTTAATTTTTCCTTTAGGGAAATCTACATTCATGTCAGGTGCCGTGATATCTGGTGAATCAAAGTCTGCGTTAAACTTTGGAGCTGAAAGATCCATTTCCGGGGTCTTCAGATCATATTCAGGTGTCTTTATTTTTGGTGCTGAGAGACCAAAATCAGGCATCTTGAAAGTGGGCGCTTTCAGTTTTCCAGATGGCATGTTTATGTCTGGAAGCGCAAGGTCTGTTTTTGGACCACTGAAATCAGCATCAGGTCCTTGAATTTGAAAATCTGGACCATTTACCCCTGCATTAAGTTTGGGAGTTGTTGCACTCAGATTAAGGTTGGGCTGATCAATGTCAGCATCCATGTTCATATGTGGCCCTTTCAAACCTGACAGGCCAAAACTGGGCATCTTTAACTTTGGCATATTCAATTTACCTGATGGACCATTAACATCAATATCAGGTGATTTGATATCTAGGTTTGGGCCTTTTAAATCACTTTGAGGCAGATTCAGATCCATGTCTGGGGTATCGATTCCTCCCTTTATTTTGGGGCTTTTGAGATTCAAGTCTGGAGATTTGACTTTAAGATCTGGGCCTTTTGGCTTACTACCAGAAAAGCCAAATTTGGGCAATTTCAATTTACTTGAAGGGGCACTGATGTCAAGGTCAGGTGCATTCATATCAAGATTGGGTTCCTTGAAATTGGGTCCTTTAATTTTACCTTTAGGGAAATCTACATTCATGTCAGGTGCCGTGATATCTGGTGAATCAAAGTCTGCGTTAAACTTTGGAGCTAAAAGATCCATTTCCGGGGTCTTCAGATCATATTCAGGTGTCTTTATTTTTGGTGCTGAGAGACCAAAATCAGGCATCTTGAAAGTGGGCGCTTTCAGTTTTCCAGATGGCATGTTTATGTCTGGAAGCGCAAGGTCTGTTTTTGGACCACTGAAATCAGCATCAGGTCCATGAATTTGAAAATCTGGACATTTTACCCCTGCATTAAGTTTGCGAGTTGTTCCACTCAGATTAAGGTTGGGCTGATCAATGTCAGCATCCATGTTCATATGTGGCCCTTTCAAACCTGACAGGCCAAAACTGGGCATCTTTAGCTTTGGCATATTCAATTTACCTGAAGGGCCATTGACATCAGTATCAGGTGAGTTGATATCTAGGTTCAGGCCTTTTAAATCACTTTGAGGCAAAGTCAGATCCATGTCTGGGGTATCGATTCCTCCCTTTATTTTGGGGCTTTTGAGATCCAGGTCTGAAGATTTGATTTTAAGATTTGGTCCTTCAGCTTTTTTACCAGAGATGTCAAACTTCGGCAGCTTCAGTTTACCCGAAGGAGCATTTATGTCAAATGTACCTTCAGGAATATCAATATCCATGTCAGGTGCTGTGATATCTGGCTTATGACCTCTGATGTTGATGTCTGGTGAATCAAAGTCTGCCTTGAATTTGGGAGCAGACAGATCATAGTCAGGTGTTTTTACTTTGGGTCCTGACAGGTCAAAATTAGGCATGCTGAAAGTGGGCGTTTTCAGTTTTCCAGATGACATGTCCGTGTCTGGAAGGTCAGTTTTTAGACCTTTGAAATTAGCCTTTGGTCCATCAATTTGTATATCAGAACCATCAAGACCTGCACCTATTTCAGGGTATGCCAGTTTTGACCCCTTCATACTTCCATCATAACTGATGTCTGTATTCTTGTCTCCAGAGAGGCTAAACTTTGGCAGTTTAAATTTTGGTTTCTTGTCATTAATCGATGGTACATCCATATCCATTTCAGAAGAATTAAGCACTGCATTTGGGCCTTTAAAATGTCCTTTTGTTAGATGCATCACAGGAGATCCTTGGGTATTTGACAGTGTAGGATTTGAATCTGGTGCATTAACACCAAAATCTATTTTTGAATCCAGAAATGTTCCACCACGTATGTTGATTTCCCTATCAACACTGGTCAAGTTCTTTGTGGAATGATGAGATGGGACATCTCTTGAAATATTGGGTTTGATCTTTGCTGATCTGAGCAGGTCAGATCCTTGCACAAACATTTTGGAGTCATATTCACCTGTAGAATCCTGATTGTCAAATTCTGTTTCATATGAAGTGTGACGCATTCGATCTGCATTCTCAAGTAAAGCAGAAACATTTACTTGACCGCTTTTGCGGTCAAGTGTTTGGGTTGTCACTGACCCATTGTGTATGCCATGTCTGTTTTCCTTAGGAGTTTTATTTCCTTTCATGTATTTCTTGACTTTAGTATTGAAGAGCCTGTCATAGGAATCTTTCCACACCTATTGAAACATTTGAATTGTAAATGAATGTGTTTGGGGGTTTCATGAGAAAAAAAAATGTGAATGTGCACAGACCTCATTTGGAGCTTTGATATCCAGGCTTTCCAAGCTCTTGCTGGATTTCAGATCATGCTTCGTTATCTCCTTGTCATTATCAATCATCTTTAAAATGTCCACAGCTTCATTCTTCTTTTGTTCATTCCTCTTTAGTTCAAACTGACCACTGGCACCCACAATTTCATCATCTTAAATGGAAATATAATGTAACGTGAAATGTTATCCTTAAATTTCCACCCTATGTTCATGGCAAGCCATTTTCTCCACAGTAAATGTGAACCAGCAATCTAAAGCTCATTTAATACACAATGACATATTATTATTATTCATTTTTTTAATAAGTCAAACCGTCATGTAACTGTACCTTCATGAAAGTGCAGGTCTGTGTATTTCAAACCCTCTACAGACACATTGTCATCTTCAAGTAGCAGGCTGTCAGAGAGGCTTCTTCGAAGAGCCTGCAAGTTACAAGATAACATGGTGTATGTTTTCTTCTTCATATTTCTTGAAATTAAATGCATGTATAGAAAAAAATTTAAACCCGAATTAAAGATTTTTGGTGATAAACATAAGCCTCTGCCAAACTGCGCTACTAATATTTAATTATTATTCATTTAGCATTTATTCCTAATAATAACAAGCACATGAACTTTAAAGTATATTTGATCAATCACACAAAATGTGTACACAAAATATAGTTCAGATACAGATTGGATATAAAAAAACAGAGATATCATACCATTTCACAAGTATATATTTACAGTGAAGATGCCTCCGAATCTCAAACCTGTTGATGCAAAAGAAATGATTGAGTGGCAGCAGGACACCCATGTTTCAGTGCTAATTACTACCGACACATGTAATTGTTAATGGTTGGTCATGATGCAGTGACAGACTTGAACATGTGAACTATGAACATCATTGAATGAAAAAAGCCCTTGCCTCAAAATGAAGCAAGACTGAACAAACAACACTAACATCATTTAAATTTACTTTACACTTTGCCAGCTGACACAAGGACATCTATCGGTGTGCAATTCATCCATAAAGACGTTAATGCTTAGCGAAACATCTGCATTTATCCCACTGGCAGACAGATGAAACTGTGGTATTCAAGGAATTGTTCATGGATAGTGTAACAAGAGGGCGTTAGGAACAGGTTAGACCTGACAAAGGAAACTGTGAACAGCCCTCACCTTGTTAACCACACCCTCTGTATTAAACATGCGTAATCGTAGAGGTACCAGGTGCTCACATGATCATCTGTAAGGGCATAGATTTTGATAATCTGCTCAACTATTTATTAAAATGACTCAATTGTCTCATTTCATTGAAACAGGTTTCAAAAACATCTACAGTATATGATCTATTTAACATGCACTATTTATTAACCTATATATTTACAGTAAACACAAATTACAGGTACAGGACCTAAAAGTGGGTTTCAGAAACATTCTTTTTAATAGAGTAATAGTCAGTAACAGTATTTAGAAAAAATGTGGTCCCCAAAGAAATCATGTTAATGTACACATTCACAACTTTAAATATCTTATAACTGTCCCTGTGCAATTCTTTACACAACTTAAGTGCAGTTTTTAATATTAATACAATAAACCACTCTTAAGTGACAGTAAAAACACAAATAAATCAACATAACCTGTGCGAGTGCTGCATAGTCATTCATAACAAAAACAGCTGGACACCTGCGCTGGCTAAACAACCAAACTTTACTTGAAGTACCATATGGACTGTTTTACGCAACAGTTTATTACAAAGTACTGTTGTAAATTTGAACAGCAAAGAAAAGCCTTACCTTGTATCCAGGGAGCTTTTAAATCCTTGTTCAGTGTCAGCAGTGATAATGTGCCATGCTGAAGACAGTTTTCACTGGATGAGACTGTGTTTACCTCTGTTCTCTTCTCACTGTTTATGGTATTCTCACTGCAGCAAGTAATACACTTGAAGGCTGAACTAACTGGTTTAACCAGGCCAAGTGCATACCTCATAAAGCTCAGCATCACTGCCTGTTCTGCATCGGAGGCAAGGTGACATAACAAAAACAAACCTCTCCCTAATTCTAGGTTGATGGGACAAAATCAAAAGGAATGTTACAAAATAGCGTTAAACTATGCATACATGTACTCCCATATGACTCATACAAGTTGGAAAATGTCCACCTGTACAAGGCGTAGTCACTCACCCAGGTTGTTCTGGGTGGAGACAGCTTTTTACGAGGGTTCACACCTCTAATGAAACTAATTAGGCATTGTGAATTCTCGGAAGAGACAATGCATTCAAACCACACAAATGAACGTTAGAACACAGCCTTCATACCTTAGTTTGCAAGAATGAATTTTTTTTTTTTTTACCTGTTTGAAGAGGTAAAAACATTTACTTCTAAAACAATTCCATACAAATGGGACCGTTTATAAAACAACAAAAATTTTCCCTGATTTTACATTGTATAACATGATAAACTGCAGGTATTTGCACATATGCAGTGGCCATGCATAGGACTCCAACTACTGTACATTCTTAGCTGGAAATACAGTATTTTAAACTTGGTCTTCCCCACCACGTAAGAGTTTCTGGAAAACAGAGTCTTCTTTTTGGCACAGAGCTGCAGGGCTGTCAAACTCCACCACCTTCCCAGCATGCATCACCAGCACTCTGTCAGAGTCCATAATTGTATTCAGTCTGTGGGATAAGAAAGACTGGCTGGGTTTGTATGGCAACAAAATTGTTCTTGAAAAGTGCTTTAACTTAACATGCTACGTTAATTCAAAAGGTAGTCACTACCAGGTGTTTATTTCTATCAACCAAACAACAAGACACCCAAAAACTAAATTGATTAACCTTTCAAAGCAGTGATGAACTCACCATTTTCTAAGGCAGCTTCTCTTAAACCTAATCATGCACTTGCTAGTAATGTTAATGTTACCTAAAATGCTTGCTAGTATGCTTGACTCTTCAGTACAAAGGTTAACAGAGATAATTATAGTAATTTAAGGGGATTAACAATCATAAAATAGTTGCAAATATACTTTTACAACGCGAAAACTATCCACTTGGTTTTATCGAAGGAATGCCTCACAGAACTGTGCACTTTAGAATTGTTTTTAAAAGAAAATCAGTTTTGCATCGCTATAAACAAGTTGGATAAAGAGATTTTTCCCTCTTTATTTTCATTCCATACTCAAAATTCAATTAAAAAAAAATCTAATATAAATCATATGCAAGTATACAGGCAATTTGATACCTGTGGGCGATGGTAAGAACAGTTTTATCTTTGAATTTTTCTCTGATAGTTTTCTGCAGAAGCATGTCAGTGTTATGGTCGACACTTGCTGTGGCCTCATCAATGCATAGAATCTATTGAAACAACATTAAAGTACAAAGTTAAGATTGTTTGTTTGACATGGTTTATGTTGTACTTCAAGTATACATTAGTTTTATACATTAGCCTCTGTAAGCAGAGCACGGGCGAGACACAGCAGCTGCCTCTGGCCCACAGACAGAGACTTTCCCCTCTCTCCAACCTCCGAATCCAGGCCACCTGTAATGGGAGACACAGACAAGGCAAAAAAGAAATGATTATTAAAGACAGCATTTTCTCATGCCCTACATAAATCCTATCAAGTAAGACACAACATTCAAAAGTGTTTGACTCTAACCGATCCTCTGTACTACATCTCCCAGGTGGCATTGCTCAAGGGCATCTAGCAACCGGAAGTCTGGGTGACGGCCATGGGGATCAAGGTTCTCCCGCACGGTGCTGGAGAACAGGAAGGGATCCTGAGGGATGATGGCCAGCTTTGATCTATAGAGGGCAACACAAACATAACAAATTTGTATTATTTGCAGAGACCACATTAAAAACACAAATGAACACATTTTAGATTATAAGTCTTTGTTGTAAGAAATATTTGCAGTTCTTCTGCTGTACTAGTGATTTTTTTTTTGACAATGTGAAATATTAAACTCGTGGGAAATGGTTTGTGGTTAGTAATTTTTTGGTTGTTTTAAATGTTTTTAAGTCTCTTATGCGGACCAAGGCTGCTTTTATATGATCAAAAATACAGTAAAAACAGTAATATTCAGAAATACAGTTTATTTTTTTTAATATAAGTGACCCTGGACCACAAAACCAGTCTTAAGTCGCTGGGGTATATTTATAGCAATAGCCAGAAATACATTGTATTGTCAAAATTATCCATTTTTCTTATATGCCAAAAATCATTAGGATATTAAGTAAGGATCATGTTCCATGAAGATATTTAGTAAATGTCTTACCGTAAATATCTAAAAACTTCATTTTTGATTAGTAATATGCATTGCTAAGAACTTAATTTGAACAACTTTAAAGGTGATTTTCTCAATATATATATATTTTTTCCATATAGTTGTATCTAATATGTATCTAATGCCAAATATTGTCCAATCCTAACAAACCATACATAATTGGGAAACTTATTTATTCATCTTTCAGATGATGTATAAATCTCAATTTCGAAAAATTGACACTTAAGACTGGTTTTGTGGTCCAGGATCACAAAACCAGAAAATGTAATTTATTCCTGTGATAGCAAAGCTGAATTTTCAGCATCATTACTCCAGGCTTCAAATCACTCTAATATGGTGCTCAAGAAATATTTCTGTTTATTATCAATGTTGAAAACAGTTGTGCTGCACCTGGTTAATATTTTTGTGGAAACTGTGATCATTTTTTTAGGATTCTATAAGAAATAGAAAGTTCAATAGAACAGCATTTATTTGAAATAAATATCTTCTGTAACTTTATAAATGTCTTTACGATCACTTTTGAAAAATGTAATGCATCCTTGTAATAATAATAATAATAATAAAAAAAAAATCACATTGATGTTACTAAGAAAACCATCAAACATTGGTGACTTAACCCTTACCGCAGGTTACTAAGTCTGACTGAGCTGATGTCGACTCCATCCAGCAGGATTTGACCCTGGTTCAGCTCCACCATACGGAATAGAGCGAGGAACAATGAGGATTTCCCCGAGCCTGTACGTCCTACAATGCCCACCCTCTCACCAGGTAATACCTCCAGGCTGACCCCATCAAGAGCGTTAGGCAAACCTGGCCGGTACGACAATACAGCACCCACAAACTCAACCCGGCCCTTTTCAGGCCACGATTCTAGAACCTGCAGATGTAGAGTTTTGTGATACGTTTTGTGTTACATTCTGAATAATACACAGGGTCTCACAACCTGGGGTTTGCTATAGAAATACAAGCAATACTCCAGATCTTGAAATAAATAAATAGGCCATCCAAGATGTATATGAGTTTGTTTCTTCAAAGAAACATATTTGGAGAAATTTTACATTACATCATTATATGCTCAGCAAAGAATCCTTTGCAGGGAATGGGTGCCGTCAGAATGAAAGTCCAAAAACATCACAATAATCTACAAGTAATCCAAAAGCTGCGTGTCTATTATAAACAAATCCATCATTTTAACTTCAACTGGAGAAAGCAATATTATGGATATGAGGACTCATATTTTAGCTGTATGCAACAGCTTACGTATTGCAAGTTAAAAAACATCTTAATAATGGATTTGTTTCTTACAAACACGCAGCTTTTCGCTTCAAAATAAATTCATTGATGGACTGGAGTGGTGTGGATTACTTGTGAATTATTGTTATTTTTTTCTCAGCTGTTTGGACTCTCATTCTGACGGCACCCATTCACTGCAGAGCATCCATTGGTGAGCAAGTGATGTAATGCTACATTTCTCCAAATCTGTTCTGATGAAGAAACAAAAAAAGTTTTTTCAGCAAATTTTAAATTTTGTGTGAGCTATTCCTTTAAAATATTCTACCAAAAAAGCTGTGAAACTCTGTTTAATCACACTTGGTCTTGATTCAGTTTTTGGGGCAAATATATCACTCCTCTAACCTCAGTGCTGGCTTCTTGAGGCTCCTGCGGGATGTTGGTGGAATACTCCTCTGTACGCTCTATGCTCACCAACTGCATCTCTGTCTGCGCAAAGCAGAAAATCAGGCCTGACAGCAGATTGGTGATGGACAGTGCATAGGACAGAGACAGACCCACCAGCCCTGACAGAACAGAGAAGAGATTTTAGCACAAACTTTAGACCATTTTGAAGGCCTTATGGCTGAACTGAACGCCGATCTTCTAAAACTGGACAATAATGTGATAAAGTTAGGTTTCGTAAACGTTCCATAAGAGACCAGTAAACTACATGTGAATCTATCTGCACAAGACCATAATAGACATGTTTTTTCAAATAATTTCAGATGAGATGTTGCTTTGAAAATGAGTTAAGATACAGAGTTACCAATCTGGCACAGATCTATTTTCTAAACTTTTTTAAATTTATAATTTACATTCATTTAGAATTTCCCCAATAGTTAACATTCTCAATGCTCTGTTGACCGTGGCTGTCTGAAGCTAAAGATTCTAGTAAAGAGCACCTGCTAAATGCCTTAAATGTGAATTTACACTCTAATCTCATTAAGAGGCTAACCTGGGTCGATGGATTTGAGCTGATGCTGGATCACAGCGATCACACTGATACTGGTTACAACAGTGACACCGATCATCTGTAGCCGAATGTCCAGCCACTGCATGGCAGCATTACTGTTAAAGAGACAGCGCTGATTCTGTTCCAGACGCCTCTCATTCTCCTCCTCAAATCTGCTCTCAAACACACAAAAATAGTTTTATAAAGCATTGCAATCACTGTCAAGCAATCATCAAACTTCAGGTTACATGCAACATTTATCTCGGTGTCATCAAGTAGATGTTGATTAGTATTGAGGGAACTCATTACACAATAACAACACTGTGTTTTTTTAATCATCGAGTTATTTAAAACAATAAACAAACAATATTTGTATTGTAAAGGGGTGAACCTCACTGTCAGTAAAATGTTCAGCTCATATTTCACCTCAAAGTCAAATGAGAAAAGACAGCATAGTACAGGGGAAATTTGCATAAAAAATGCAATAAGTCAGAAAAATAATGAATAAAATAAAGCCACAATGCAACAAAAAAAGCTTAATTTTCTTTATGCAAAATAATTTTTACTTAACTTTTTATTGGACTGAAATATGACCCAGACATTTCTTTAAAGCAAACATTAAATGGAAATGAAATGATTTGAGTACAACAGTACAGCTAGTTTTCAGACCTGGTAGTGTGTCCACTGGCCCGCACTGTAGACAGGCCGCTGAGCGTTTCGGAGAAGTGTGAATAAACTGGAGAGAGCGTGAGGCTACACAGACGTTTCAGCTCACGGGACGAGTGGCGATAAAAACACTGAGTTTGGTAGTAGAGGACTCCCAGAGGAAGTAAAGGAAGCAGTACCCATGGCAGCCCATAGCTCATCACAAGCAGCATCCCGAGCAGCCCAAACACATTGGCCAGGAGAATGTTTAAGACAAAGGGGAGAGAGTCGTCCACACTGTAAATATCCGAGGAGAAACGATTCAGGATGCGACCCAAGGGTGTAGTGTCAAAAAATGTCATAGTGGCCTAGAATGGAAGAGGCATATGAATAATGTACTTTATATTAAAGTTTTATGTTCTTACACAACACCAAAAGAAGTGACATCTACATCTTTTTTTTTCTGTTTAGCAATGACTTTAAACTATCAAACAGTGCTGTGGTTCATTACCTTTAGCACACTGGACAGCAGTCTCTTATGAATGACAGTCGCAGCACAGATTGCTCCATAAGCAAAAAGAAAGGCTCGAGCAGCTGTAAAGACGGTGTTTGCTGCCGCCAGAGATCCATACACGGTCATGTAAAACTTCAGCTCAGAGCTCACATTCCCCGAAGTCTCTGAACCAGGTGCGTGAAACCTGATAAGAGTGATGGAGATAATCTAATCAACACAAGTTGAATGAGCTGCAACTGTGGCACAAGACAGAAACAAAACGTCAGCAAATTTCTACCTAATATCTACCTAAAAGAGAATGTTACAAGGCATTAAATAAGTTTTTTGGCATAGATATAAATGAGATATCCTGGCTCTGTTTTTGTGTGTCAAATAAAAGCAGTATTTTGGAACAAAAAAAACATAAAATCTAATGCTATGGAAAAGCATATAACGTTCTGCCTATTTAAAGGTGAAATAATGATTTCAACTTTATTTTTCTGTTAATTTATAGTTCATACTGTATATTAGAAGATTGTTTTGAAAGAAATTAACACTTTAATTCAGCATGAATGCATTAAATTGATGTAAAGTGACGGTAAAGATATTACAGTAATGTCTGCTTCAAATAAATGCTGTTCTTTTGAACTTCCTACACATTGAAGAATCCAGAAAAAAATGTATCATGGTTTCCATAAAGATATTAAACTGTTTTTAACACTGATAATAATCAGAAATGTTTCTTGAGCAGCTAATCAGCATATTAGAATGATTTCTGAAGGATCATGTGACACTGAAGTAATGGAGTAATGATGCTGAAATTTCAGCTTTGATTACAACAATCAATTACATTTTAAAATAAATTAACAGTTTAACAAATAAATTTCACAATATTATTATTTTTATTGTATTATTGATCAACTAAATGCAGCCTTATGCTCTTTAAAAAAAAATCGTACAGACCCCAAACTCTTGAACGGTAGTGTAATAATAGAAAAATGAATAATTACATGATTAAAATCATTTAATGAAACGTCTAACTCACATAAGTCTCTCAGGAGAGAGAAAGGTCAGCATTAAGAGTGGATCAGCTGACAGTGACACCAGCTCAGTCGTATTGTCCTTCAAATGGGAAATCCAATGAGAAAGCCACCAGTCGGACACATTTTTGGAGGCTGTTTAGAACAAATCCAAGTAGTTATTGTAGTGCCGTAGTGATATTTTATAATACATACAGTTCTTAATACCTTGCATTAGAAAAAGGGAGAGCAGAACAGCCACAGCCATGCATCCACCCACTGCCCTCCAATAGGAGCGGTACACAGCCCAGGACAGCTTGCCCATTTGCTTCTGCTCCT
Organism: Barbus barbus; assembly: GCF_936440315.1. Lineage (NCBI taxonomy): Eukaryota > Metazoa > Chordata > Actinopteri > Cypriniformes > Cyprinidae > Barbus > Barbus barbus. Next base: position 19,503,790 of record NC_136715.1, on the reverse strand, counting down.
CCCCAAACATCTTAAGCTCTGCCTCTAGCTCCGGCTCATTGGCCTCCTCTTCCTCTCGGCCTACAGCATCTGAGAAAAAAGGTTTATTTGCATAAGTTCACGGACATGGTTCACTCATTCATTTAAAAAGCATCCATACCTTTCTCCTTAGCATTGCTGTTGTTCTTGCAGTCTTTAGGGGCTTTTACCAAAGAAAGAACTTCCTTTGGCGTCCCTTAACCAAAAAAAAAAAAAAAAAAAAAAAAAAAAAAAAAACCAATCAATGCATCAGTAAACTCCCAATTTCTATTTAAAGAGCCAAGAGGCCATGCTTTGTGAAAGCTAATACCTGTTTTTACAATCATCCCATTGTCCATCAGCACCACCACATCTGCCTTATCCACAAACTCTATCCGATGAGTACAAAGAATTCTGGTCTTGTTCTTGAGGATCCCCAAGATGCATTTCTCCATGAGGTGGTGGGCAACATCAGCATCCACAGCTGCTAAGGGATCATCTAGCAAGTAGATTTCTTTATCCTGAAATATGAGAGAATGTACCATAAATACACACATCATATTTCTGCCCCAACCTGTATGAACTCTCTGTCTGAGCATCAATCTGAGATTTAAAAAAACCTTGTACCATATAAACAGCCCGGGCCAAAGCGAGGCGGCTTTTCTGTCCTCCGCTCAGAGTAACACCATTCTCTCCAACCTCGGTCTGATCGCCACCAGGCAAGATCTGAACAAAATACTTTTACACAAGGAATTCATGGGAAAACCTGCATTCAAGGATAGTTAAATATACACCTACATTTAGGTCATCAGCAAGGGCACAGGCCTCAATCACCGCTTGATAGAACGTGCTGTCAAAGTCCCTGCCAAAAAGAATGTTGTCCTGTACTGTTGCATGCTGGATCCACGGCTCTTGAACAGCCAGTCCAAATCCCTGCTCTCTTCCCCGAACAAATACTTCCCCTCCACTCCTACGCAAGACAAAACCACAAAATCATGAACAATGTGAAGTATGTACACCTTTAAAGCGAAGTGCATAATTTATGTTGCACTTGCGGCAAAAATAAAATATAAAAATTATCAATATATATAAATATCTAAAAATCAGAAAAAACACCACCATTCAAATGTTTGTTTGTTTTAAAGAAACTGATACTTTTATTCAGCAAGGACATTGATCAAACGTGACAGTAAAGAAATGTATATGATTTCTAATTCAAATAAACTCTGTTCTTTTGAACGTTCTATTCATCAAAGAATCCTGAAAAAAATGCATCACTGTTTCCAAAGAAATATTTAAAAAATGCATCACTGTTTCCAAAGAAATATTTAAAAAAAAAATGCATCACTGTTTCTAAATAAATATTTAAAAAATGCATCACTGTTTCAAAATAAATATTTAAAAAATGCATCACTGTTTCCAAATAAATATTAAGCAGTACAGCTATTTTTAATATTAATATTAAGAACAAATGTTACTTGATCAGCATATTAGAATGATTTCTGATAGATCATCACAAAAGTAAATGGCATTTTATTTTTAAAATATATTAAAATACAAAACAGCTATTTTAGATTGTAATGGTATTTCACATTATTGCTATTTTATTTTATTTCTGATGGAAAAAAAGAATGCAGTCTTTTGAGCAAATTTCTCTTTTTTTTCCCACTAGATTGTCTTTTTTGATCCAATGCATCCACACATCAGTGTCAGGCGTACATCACCCTTGCAGTAGTTTTCTTTAAAAAAAATGTAATCTAACAGACCCTAAAAGTGAATGTATATAGTTTTCCTTTAAAGAGTAACTTTATACATGTATTATAAATCAGTACCTGGTAAGCTCTCCTGTTATGGCAGCCAACAGGGAACTTTTCCCACAACCAACCTTTCCCACCACAGCCACCAGAGAGCCCTAGAGCCAGAAACATTTACAAACCTATACACTTTTTCATTATTCAAACTGATGACAAAATATTTGAAGACACATTTGAAAACCAACTCTGAAAGGAGACAAATATATTTATGTTAATCATGGTGAAACAATTAATCTTTTGATGGTCCACTTAAGCACAAATGAATGGCGTATTGCTCTTGCTGCAGCACATACCCTTTTAATGCTGAGATTGAGTGCATGCAGATAGAAGCTGCGTGGTGGTGACCCATCCTCTGTCTCGTCATCAGGTACACTGACAGAATCATGTTCCTCTGACTGCTTCCAGGAAAAACTCGCCTGGTCCATCTCAACAGCAGACAGAGGGTCCTCAGGACACACTGCAGAAAAATCATGACTGATATAAAATGCACTAATTAAATGCAATTATCAATGTTTTATGCAGATTATTAATTGAATGAATTTGCCATGCATAAAGATGCAGCAGTCATATAACAGTTTCATTTACCATTAGATGAATTTCATAACTGTGTTTAAATGACAAGTCATAAGAAAACAACAAAAGCACTCAAATCTTGTAAAAAATTAAATAAACTAAAAGAATGAAAAAGAGCCGATGATAAATAACAGTACAGCCAATGAGAGAAATGTAAAACAGCACCAGACTTTTGGGTTGTGCTTAAAGTAATAGTTCAACCAAAAATTAATACTTGCTGAAAATGTATTCACCCTCGGGTCATCCAAGATGTAGATCCCTTCATGGGAACAGATTTGGTGAAATTTAGCATTACATCATTGGCTGATAAATGGATCCTCTGCAGTGAATGGGTGCCGTTAGAATGAGAGTTTTTTTTTTAGAACACCATAACGATGGATTTATTACAAACACACAGCTTTTTGTTTCACAAGATGTTAATTGATGAACTGGAGTGGTGTGGATTATTGTGATGTTTTTAGCAACTGTTTTGACTTTCATTCTGACGGCACCCATTCACTGCAGAGGATCCATTGGTGAGCAAGTGTCGTAATGCTTAATTCCTCCAAATCTGTTCCCATGAAAAGACAAACTCATCTACATCTTAGTAAATTTTCAACAAATGTTCATTTTTGGGTGAACTATTCCTTTAAGTATGCACTAGTTTTAACCTTGCAGAAACAAGTCAGGTACCTTGACTGTAATAGACGGTGAGGTCCTGATCCTGTAGTGTGAGGAAGCGCTGAATACGGTCCAAAGACACTTTGGCTTCTAGGGTTCCATTCAGCACCCAGGGGAAGGCATTGAGAGGCAGAATGAGCATCCCCACCAGAGCCAGAGTACTGAACACCTGCCAAACAAAACATAAAATGCGATATTTAGCAATTCAAAAATATTTGAAAAAATTTTCACAGAGAGTGAACTCTGTTCCCTTTTTTCTCCAGGCTCCCTTGATTTAAAGGGACCTACACACCTTTGCAGCGGTGAGATTGTTTCCCAGCAGGACGTATGTGATGAAGGTGAGAATAGAGATGACCACGGGCAGAGCAGCCCAGGTGTACACACACACAGCATCCAGGTACTTCAGAAGTTTCAGGTGATGTAGCTCTTTTTTTCGGGCCTCCGCAATCTTTTGAGTGAAGTGCTCCTCCCAATTATAGTACTTCAGGACCCGAATCCCAAAGAGGATCTCCGTCATTAGCTTAAGACAAAAAGATATCAGATATTTAATTACCCAGAAGCTACACTACTGATCAAAAGTTTGAAGTCGGTATGATTTTTTTAACGCTTTTGAAAGTAAAATATTGATTAAAAAAAAAAAATATATATATATATATATATATATATATTTTTTTTTTTTTTAGATTTTTTTTATGACTAAAGTTCTAAAGAACAGCATTTGAAATAGGAATCTTCTGTAACATTATAAACATATTTACTGCCAATTCTGATCAATTTCCTTGCTGAATAAATTTCTCTCTCTTACTGACCCTAAATGTATTAAACAGCAGTGTATTTACTTAAAGCCAAATTAAAAGATGTATTAACAACATTACAGATTGTGGAATTAACATATTCACACCTTCACTCTTCCATCCTTGTGTAGCAGCATATGTTTATTGTTTTCCAGAATTCGGGATGCCAGGACTTTATTCAAAGGCACGAGCAGGACGGCCACGCCCACTCCGCCCAGAAAGGCTACGCCCACTTGTAGGTAAAGCAGGTAAAGTGCGAGGACAAACTGGAAGGGAAGACTCCAAACCTCATGGAAGCTGTTGAAGAAATTCACCACCCGGTCCGTGTCGGTGCTCATGAAGTTAACCACCTCACCCATGTTGAAGCGAGCCAGAGCGGACGCGCTGACTTTTAGGGTTTTGCTGTAAATGGTGGAAATCACAGCAGCCCGGGCCTCCAGCGCAACCTTTGATACTTCATAAACAAAGACGTTCCTCAGTACGGCAGCAAGAAAGGTACTAGCAAAGAGCCCCACAGAACACCACACACCCCTGCTCAGTGGCGCCCCCTCTGTCTCCATGAAACCCACTAATACACCGAGAAGCAGGGGTCCTGCAAAGGCTAGCATGCTTGCTACTAACTTCAACAAGCCTAGAAGGTAGTAGCGCACACCAAAGGCCTTGTGCAACACCTGCAGGAGCTTGACATCACGTTGTGCTCCACCTTCACACATCCTCTCCGGCTCGGCCTCGCTCCAATTGTTGTCCTGCAGGTTTCCTCTCAGAAGTCGATCCTGTCTCTCAGGTCTCTCCAGACCTCTCGGATGGAGGCATTTCTGCCAGCACTGGTAGAACCGGAGAGTGACTGCTTTGGTACGTAGCCGATGTGGCAGCTGGAAGACGTCACATGGTTTCTCCAGCTCTCCACGTTTACCTCGTCTGAGTAAAGGGTTCAGCCAGAGGTAGAGGAGTCTGGACAGCCAGCTGCATCCATCCTCGGCTACGGTCACCCCTCCATCGGGCTCAAAGGAGACGATTAATGGAGCTACGTCTTCCGCATTACAGGACAGAAGGTCTCTTTGAGTTCTGTAACAGGGGAAAATATAACCCAGCAGGTAAACCAGCACCAGAGCAGCCCTGGTTACCGTCAGAGCTAGACGGACAACCAGCAGTGGCTGTGAGACTCCAAGTTGATTGATTTCTTGAACATAAGCGGTGAGGATAAAACCTAGATTAGGGATGGAGAGAATAAGCAGCACAGGAAGCAAAGCAGGACCGCGAGTTCTTCTGTACATGGACCTTTGTAACGCCAAAACGGCCCCAAAATGAATCAACCAGGCCAGTACGCCACATCCATCGGCTAAAACGTCCAGATATATGCCTGGGGCCTGGGGCTCAAAAACCAGGACCAAGTCTCCAATAAACAAGAGAGCCATCAGCAAGGTCGACACGGCCCTGAAGCCCCAGCCAATGGGAAGGGAGGATACAATATGGGTAAGTCTGTGGGTAACAAAACAAGGATTATTAAAAAAAAAGATCATTTGAAAACGTGTTATGGTATCATGAACATAAGGAAAGTCAACATGACATGCAACCCATTTAAAAATCAATAATCTGATGTATTTCTAACCATTGACTAGATCATGAATTCAAAATGGTCAATTGTTTATTGTCAATAATTTAGTGATGCATGAAGCACACCTGACTTTCAAAACAATCAGCTTTTGGTCATCACAGTGAATCCGTGTAATCAACTTGAACCCATAAAAAAAATATTTTGCCCTTTCGTGAAATTCCCAATTGCATGGATTCCCACTCAAATGAATATTTCACCCATGAAAAATCATCGAACAACAGTCTTTACGACCATACCTATAGATTTGAACACATACACACTCGTTCAAAAGTGTGAGGTAAAATATACTTTTTTTTTTGGAAGGAAATGCTCACCAAGGCTACATTTATTTGATCAAAAATTCAGTAAAAACAGTTAAATAATGAAATATTATTACAATTTTAATATAACTGTTTTCTATTGTAATATATTTTAAAATACAATTTATTTGGGTGATGCAATGCTGAATTTTACTCCAGTCTTCAGTGGCACATGATCCTTCAGAAATCATTCTAATACGCTGATTTGCTGCTCAGGATTCATTTCTCATTATTATCAATGTTGAAAACAGTCGTTCAAATGCTTTGATGAATAGAATGTTCAAAAGAACAACATTTATTGGAAATAGACCCTACAATGTTACATGTTTTGTGCTACATGATGTGTTTACTGCCACTTGTGATCAAATTAATTCATCCTTCCTGAGTAAAAGTATGAATTTCTTTAAATATATACAATTCTATATATATTTCAGTACATGTTTTTTAAGTGGACTTCATATAATAGCTTTACACTCACCTGGGCACACTAATGTAACAGGCACTAGTGATAGCGATAGCAGCATGTGACAGTGATCCCAGCAGAAGCTGGTTGACACAGGGACTGATGGTGCCATTCTTCCACACTGGAAAAGGATTGTCCACATTAGTGTGACAGAGCTCTGATATGAACTCAGCTGCTCCAAACACATCTGTACTTCCCTCCATGGTCTTCAGAAGACCCCTGAGGGATGAAATACGGTCCTGGGAGGAACGAAAAAAGATTTGGATGTTAAATAAATAATGGGTGTTTGCCTTTTATGTAAAGCACTTTGAATTACCACTGTGTATGAAATGTGCTATATAAATAAACTTGCCTTGCCTAGTGAGCAGCCTACCTATACAGCACTTTTGAGCAACATAGGTGTTGCCCAGGTAGGCAGTTCCCCAGGTTTTAAGACGCAGCCTAAATATATTTTAATTAATCTGTGCAGACGGCAGTTCGTTTAACTTTCTTAGTTGCTAGATAATTTTGCAACCTTATACTTTGTAGGAAGTTTTTGTTAACGTTTATGGTGCAAAATATCGCGATTTCTGCTTCTTACCTGGGATTTACCGGCAATGTTATTATTCTCCAGGCATCTCTCACTTCCGCGCGGAGCGTGAAGCCAAACACTGCGAGGGCGCTTCAAACTGCGGTGTAGTGTAACTCCCCTTCAAAATAAAGGTCAGCATCGTACTGCACACCAACCCTGCGTCCCAATGTGCATACTATCCACCCTATCTGCCCTAAATACAGGTGCATCTCAGAAAATTAGAATATGGTGAAAAAGTTCTTTTTTTTTGCTTGTAACTTATTTCAAAAAGTGAAACTTTCATATATTGTAGATTCATTACATGTAAAGTAAAACACTTCAAAAGTTTTTTGTTTTAATTTGGATGATTAGAGCTTACAGCTAATGAAAGTCAAAAATCATTATCTCAAAATATTACAATATTTCCTAAGATCAATCAAAAAAAGGATTCGCAAAACAGAAAAGTTCAAGTTCTTTAAAGTATGTTCATTTCTGCACTCAATGCTTGGTCGGGGCTCCTTTAGCACAAACTTTTTCACCATATTCTAATTTTTTTGAGATGCACCTGTAGTATTGAAAATTACTACTATCACATAGAATTTAGGATGGATAGTATGCACATTGGGACGCAGGCCAAAAAAAAAATGTTATACTCTTCATATAATTTTACTTATCTTCATACAAACCCAAAAGATAGTAGATGTTAGACAGAATGTACAAGCTGTTTTTTTTTAATTATATATATATATATAATGAATGTAAATGGAAGCTGCTGTGAAGTGCGTAAAGATCGTTGGGCACAAACAAGGAAATGCCAAAAAAAAAAAAAGTGTACAGTGTCAGTACAACACGTCACGCTAAAATAATGCCAAAAATGAAAGAACTATATATCTTGATTTTCAGTTGTTTTAGCTTATTTTAAGTCATCCTCAGGCTCCCTTGCTGAGGCCTTGATTGAGGTAAAATAAGGCACATTTACGAGAAAAAGACATTCATCAATGTAACTGAAATTGTTTAATTGATCTATATTAATATCCATGAGTTTTTTTTTTTTGCTCATCAGTATACACTGAAGAAAAATGTAAATTGTTAAGTCAGAAATTGCTAGTACATTTACAAATAATTCCAAAAACAAAGTAATTAACATTAATTTTTGAAGTATAAAGTTTTTTATCCTGAGGGGGACAGCCGTGGCCTAAGTTTTAGTGGGGTGCTATATGAAACAAGCTGATGCACAACAGAACTTGTATACTGTAAAATCATTTCTTAAATCTAAAATGGCCTGTAGGCTCTATTCCTGATGTTAATATGTAGTCATGACAGAAAGACATGTGTGGGTTTGAATGTGAGAATAAGTCATGTGAAAGCACTAATTCCACTGAAAAACAGAAACACTCAAGTGTTTTGTGTTATGCTTTATTGGGTGAGTGGGAGCGGTGGTCTGACTGTAGAAAAAGATAGCAAGTTCTCTGGTCTAAGCTCCTCAGTACAAGTTATACAAACACAGGGTTATCTACCGATTTTCAAAGCCAGGGCTCTTTAAATGTGGGGGTTTATCAAGGATAGATAGAGAACTTTTTATTCGGTCAAATCAGATGTAGGTACATGAACCAAAAAAATTGAATTATCCACTCAGTGAAAACCCTGAATTTGGTCAGTGCACATAAATTGGCATTTCTTCACACTTTATAAGTTAGACAAAAAATAATTAAAGAAAAAAAAATAATAATGCAGGTCTACAAATGCAGTTCCCCGGAAAAAGACAAATCTATTTAAATATGGGGTGCTGCAGACTAAGGCAACTTTTAGTCAATAAAAAGGGTAATCTATTAGTCTTAGATGTTATAGGAATGAAACTATACAACATTGTTTTTTTCCTTCTCATTTACACTGTACACAGTCCACATCTTTCATGTTTGGCAACAATAGCCAATACATGTTTGTGTAACAGTTATCCTACATTTTACACCCAAATACAACAGCGTGAACTCAGACACTATACAAACATACATAAGCACAGATTTTTTTTCTTCTTAAGGCCTCTTTTAGAGAGCTTGGACAAAAACTTGGATGTACTTAAATGGAATGACTGAATTTAGCTAACCAGAAAATCCATCAGCATGGACTTACAAGTACCTTCAATAAAATAAAACATTTGAATTGGTTATAATGTAACAATCACATTTTCATCCTGTTTTGTGTGACATTTCATCCTGCTTTACACGAGAACATAAACATGAGTTCTTCTTTATCTACATTTTTTGAATGGACACATTTGCAATCTTTTAATAAAGATACAACCTGCATACATTCAATGCCAGCTTTTTTTTTATATATATAAATAAATTATTCCTTATTATGATGATCAACCTTTCAACATGTAGCAAGTCCAAAGATATTTACCCTCCAGTTTATCTCCTCTATATAAAGACATGATTGTCTAACATGGACAAGTATGTAAAAGCCAAAATATTCCAAACCTTCACTAATATTAAAAACAACCAACCAAAGTTATACAAAGTTTCAAGCTTCTATTTAAAATTCCAAAGCAGACTTAAAAAAAAATAATAATAAATTTATCAACTGAATATAATTTAACTGGGTCAAAGAGTTTGTCCAAAGCGTTGCTTTTGTATTCAAATTTGCCATAGTATGTACAAATGTATGTTTGTATCTATGAAAACAAACATTTACACAATAAAAGCCGGGAAACACTGTCCATTAGCTGCTACACTTCATGTGAGGGGCTTGGTTTAGCTAAAACAAGCAAAAACATGAGAAATTGTAAGTGCAGGGGGAAAAGTAGCGGTTTCGTTTTTTTTGGCTGGAGTGTCTCTTGGTGCCGAGACAGACGTCTTTTCTGCTCCGTATTACAGAGGAATCAGCCAACACACAACTGGCGTCCCAGTTGAGGGCCACACTTTACGGTGCCGCGTTGGTTTACGTACGCCAGCGTTCCTCTGTTGATGAGGGCGAGTAGAGGTCAGCGGGAGTGTAGTTTACACTACACTATCTGAAACGGCTGGTCAAAACAGGTGATCTTCCAGGGCCACGTCGTACATGTGAAAGCAGGTTGACCTCGGTTTCCTCACATCTCACAAGCCCTGGGAACAGCATTTTTCTTTCTTATCCCCCTCAAAGTTCTTGAAACCCTGTGAAAGATGACGTTCACAGGCTCTTTGTGTTGATGTGTGTTTTGTAATGCTTTGTGAGGTGGTCACTCCGCATGAAACGTTTCTGACACTTATTGCACTCAAAGCGTTTGTCTCCTGAAAACAGGCAAAAAAGGAGGAGAATTTAAATACTGATGCATCACACTTGTATTTAGTGCATGTGTGCATTTAAAGCTTGGATACCTGTGTGTGTCCTGGCGTGTCGTTGCAGCTCGTCACTGCGTGTGAATCGTTTTCCGCAGAAGACCCAGCTGCACACAAAGGGTCTCTCTCCTGTGTGCAGTCGGACATGCGCCCGCAGCAGCGAAGTCTTTCGAAAGGTCTTTTCACAGCCTGCTATGTGGCAGATGTGCTTTCTTTTCCCCACCTCTCCTGGCCTGCAGCATGTACAAATCAACTACATTGAGTATTTCATTTAAAGACAGCCATTAATCTACACCGAACAGAACCCAAACCAGTTTGCTGCTTCACCATTTACATTTAATCTTTAATTGATATTTATCAGAGAAAATAAATCCAAGATATCTATAAGAAACTTTTGAATAGCCTAAAAAAAGTATGCATGCAGATCTTCATGTTTGGCTTGATTCTTGTATGATTAGTTGCATCTCGGCCAAATATTGGCCGATCCTAACAAACATCAATTGGAAGTTTATTTATTCAGCTTTCAGATGATCTATAAATCTCAATTTCGAAAATATTGACCCTTGACGACTGGTTTTGTGGTCCACGGTCACAAATATCAATATCAAATGGGAAAAATAAATTGTGATGTTTTAGCCATATTGCCCAGATCTTACACCAATTAAAACAAACCCATAATATGTAACGCTTTCCCACCTCTTTTCTGCGTCTTTGCAGTTCGGACAGGTGCAGGCCATGCGCCGCTTTTTCTCTCCTGGCTGACTCTGCAGTTCTAGTGCGAGTGTCTGTGTCTGTTCCACCTGCATGGTCTGCGTTTGTGTCTGCATACCACCCAGCTGCAGACCCGCACCTTGAACTGTCTGCACTGTGAGATGCTGCTGGCCTAAAAGACACCAATCAAAATGCAGCCAAGATCATGTTAACATCACATCACAAGCTGGATGTCCGTCGAAATGAAGCACTCACTCACCCCCAGCGTTGGTGATTGTCACAGGAACACCCTGCACCTGGACACCATTAATATTGATGGTCTGAACTGCTTGAGCAGCAGAAGCCAGCTGGGCTGCGTTCAGTGTTATCAGCCCCCCTCCAGCCGGGGCGATCTTAGGGAGAGTCCTTTCTTTCCTTGTCCCTGTTTGAGCCCTTTTAGTGACCATGGCAGGTGTGGGCGTGCTGGTGGGTGTTGTTGGCGTGGTAACAGTTGCCTCCTGTAGCTGTACAGCCTGCCATTCACCTGAGGCTGTTTTAATCAGCACCTGGGAGAGCAGAGCACATGCATGACATCTTTATAGAATTGTTGATTTTTCTTAATTTCTCAAGCAATGGAATTTTAATTGCCCTAGTTTAAACTTGATTAAATTATAAAGAGGAAAAAAAAAAGAAGTGGTTTTCTGATGTACCTGTGTGGGTTCTGGGGGGGACACCTGCATACTGGGTGTGACTGTCTGTCTCTGTGGTACAGGGGGAAGTGTGGCAGAGGCGGCCTGTACAACTTTTAGAGCCTGCGGGGGGATCTGAACGACGTGCTGATCTGATTTCTGCTGAACCAACTGCACCTGCTGCACCACGGCAGGCTGACTCCCACCTGGACTCTGCACGATCAGGAGATTATTTCCTGCCTGGGACAGGAAGGCATTATTGGGGACATACGCAAATCAACAAAAACAGCTGCCTGCATACATCCGGGGTGAATTTGATCAAATTCATAATTCACTCAAAAAAAAAAAAAAATTCCACTAAATTCTGAACTTTTTTTTTTTCATTTATTGTTTTTTTTTATATTCTCAATTGTGTTCCTCATCATTACATTCTAATAATTATAATTAAGAATTTTTGTTGACAACAAATAATACCATTACACCATTGGTATTACTTTAATTCTGAAATTTCAAATTTGAAGCATTAAAAATACTAAATACAATAAAATATTAATCAACTCAACTCAACTCAACTTTTATTTATAAAGCACTTTCAAAGCCATTAGAATGGACCAAAGTGCTGTCCATAAGTAGACTAATCAATAACAAAATACTCTAAAATACATACAGACATTAATGATTATTGGAGAATTTGAATGATTTTTATTTAAATCCAGCATGAAAACAAATATGGTGTATATGTACTTTATCATTTGTTTTTACTTTTTTTTAATTGCATTAATGCTGAGAAGGAATTATTTTGCATTGGGGATGAAAATGTACTTAACTGTCATGTATAATGTCATGATCCAAAAAATCTTAAATGGCATAATTTTAGCATAATATCACTTCTTGATGTGTTTTAAATTTGGGGTGAACAGGACCGGTTTTATGCAAACTTTGCGCAGCGCAACAAAAGCCCTATTCGGACGGTAATTGTTTCTCAGGGAGACGTAAGTGATTTTCACCATTTTCAGGGGGTAGTTGGTGATTTTATTGCTGTCCAAATTCATTTATTGCTGTTTTTCTCTCACTACCCCCGTACAAATCCCTGGCCGAATTACCTACTGTTTTTTGGCAAATACCAAGGTCGTGTGATAATTTAATTGCCGTTCCGAATCCACATCTCTGAGTTTACGAGAAAAAAATCTATTCAAAATTCAGTGTTTAAACCCTTTTTAAACATTCCCGAACACCGTACGGTAATGTTGTACTTCAGTTTAATTTGCATACATACTGTATTTATTTCTGAAATGTTGAAAAGTATTTAAAAGAACAATACTTCATGTCTGCTCCACCACAGCGACTGGGAGCAGAAAGAGAAGAAAAGCACGTAAACATTCGAAATGATGGCAGAAGCAGGTATGCAATACAATTTTAAAATGTGTATTATAAACAGATATATCACGTATAAAGCTATAGCATGTCTATTTTCCTATTTTTAAACAGGATATTTTAATCAAATAAAAAATAGGATTAGAAAATATGCTTGGAATAATAAGAATACATTTTACATAAGTATTTTTAAATACCATAAGAAAAAAATCTGTAAATAAAATTTATTTTATTTACAGCAGACAATCATGTGACTGACGGGTTCATAGGATCACAGAACTCACTCCTCCACTGTGAATAAATGGCCTTCCGAATCCATGAGTTTTATCAGAGGTGATATGTAAATGTATTTTTAACAGACTTCCATATGAGAAACAATTACCGTCTGAATCGGGCTAAACACAACATAACTGAAAATCCCTTGATTTTCCCTTGAGACACATGCCAACATAGAACAGTGTAAACTAGGGCTGTGCAATTGATCGAATTTGATTATCATGCGCATCTAGTCAGTAAAACCAGTTTCTTGATCAGTAGTTAATCGCCATCACCTGCTTTCAAATGGAGCGGGAATTACTACACGGAATCATAATTCACTGACAAGCTAGGCAATTTCGTGTTCATAATCGAAGGCGATTCGTCTGCAATTATGAACGCGATATTGTCTATCTCGTCGGTGAAGTACGGCTCTGTGTAGTAATTCCCGCTCCATTTGAAAGCAGGTGATGGCGATTTACTCCCAATCACTGAACCGGCTTTACTGACGAGATGCGCATGATAATCGAAATTCGATTTAATTGCACAGCCCTAGTGTAAACCACAAAGATCATTTTGATGTAGAAATCTGTCAGATGAGACAACATCCAGGAAACCAGCAATTGACAAAATTTCACAATTTCAAGCTAAAGCAGGAAGCCAAAGCAGAACTACAAAAACACACTTACTTGAATAATGTTGTCGGCTGTGGTCTCTATTAGCAAGGCTTCAACCTGTTCAGCTACAGGTGGCGGTGAGGCCGGTTGTGGGGTTGGGGTGGGTGGGGCTATAGCCACCTGTCTCTTCCTCCCCCTCTTGCCCTTCACTGGAGCAGCAGCAGCAGTCTCCGTAACAACCTGCGCTCCTCCCACCTCGCTCGTACTAACGTTGAGTGGGAGCGTGAGTCCACTGGGGAGCCGTACAACGTTAGCATTTACGCTGGCATTATTCTGCCGCCGCTTTTGAGAAGATGGCTTGATCGTCTTCTGCTGGGGGGCCGGGGCCAGAGGTGGCGGGGCTGCTGTGGCAGTCTGAACCGTGACGGGTGAGGTGATAATGGCCTGGTTGGTTCCGGGGATGATCTGGATTTGTCCTCCCTGAGGCATCATTTGAATGGTCTGAGACCCCGGGAACTGAGGAATCACTTGGTACTGGATGTTGGCAGTGGATGTGCCTGCTGGACGTGAAGGGCTCTGAATAGTGAAGACAATAGGGCTGGCCCCTGACGAACCAAGTCCCGCGGGCAGCTGGATAACATTTCCTTTCGCTGAGAGGAATCCAAGGCTTTTTGGTGGAGCTGGGGCAATAGGGGCGGGCTTGATAGGGTGCAGACGACGTGTGGTTGGCTGAGACAGTGTCGTGCTGACTGGGGCCTGGGCGGCCGGAGGCCCGATCTTACTGCAGGTAGCCGCCAGAAGTGCCAGCGGGGAGGGCTGTGAATCCTACATGAAAGAGTGTTGATACACAATTAGCAGCAGGAAATATTTAGCAGAGTTTGACTAACTGATAATTGTAAGAACGCAAGCATGAGAAGAGCAGTATTTCTTTAATAGTGAAGAAAGAGTACAAGAAAAGACATTAAACTGGCACAGCTATCGTTTTTTGGGGACAGCTGTCAAATATACAGTTTAAGGTCAGAATAACATTACATGACGTTTAAAACCTGGACAGATTTTAAAACACTTCCTGAGCCTGTAAATGGTTAAAGAGAAAAACTGGGCATCATGTGCCTTGTTGCTAGGATATGTGTGACAAATGAAAATCTCTGATGACTGGATGGATTCATAGTTTGAGGCTAAAAAAATAGTGTCTGTGCTCATCATACACACTACATGTTTTTTCTGCGAAATCTGTCAACTCAAATGTGCAAACCGGCTTAGACTTTTGCCAACTAGTGTCAGCTTGTCCAGACTGTAATGCAGGGCAAAAGTCATTTACTGCAGTTTGGTGAAGGATATCCATTTCAAAATGAATATCTATATCTATGGCACATTACAAATGTTTACGTAAGCTTAATAAACAGTCATAATTTAATACATTTCAACTGAATCCCATTGTATCTGCCAAATAACTTTATTCAATTCACAAACATTTCAATTTCAAGTTTTGACTCACGCTAAAGAAATCAATAAAAATGATAAACGATCTTCACTATTTAGTTTTTGTGAACGTTTCGACTGTTACCATGTTATTTCAACATTTACCAGAATTTGAACTACACTAACTATAGCAAAGCTAGCACAATGGAAGATTTTTCTCAATATTTCTGAGACATTTTATTTGAATGTCATAATATGAAAGTTATAAAAACATAAATTGAGTATAACCAGAAATGGTAGTTTCACTATAGCATTTCAAGTGACTACTTTAGATGAAAGATTATTGGCTTATCAGTTTAAAATTTTATTGCCAACGCATCCCTAAAATATAGTCTAAAAATACAGACAGATGGGCCCTTACTTGAGAAGTGGTGGTGGAGGGCTGAAGATATTCACTGGGGCTGACTGCGACAGTGGTGGCCATACTGTCCTTTTGATCTGAGAAAAAGGTGAATCTATTAATGCAAAAGTACATCAGAACTCTCCAATCAATCCATTTCCACTTGACAGTGAAGTATTGCAGAAGGACTTATTTGAACTAAAGTCAAATGAATTCTGTGCCTAGACTGCGCATGCCTGTGGTTTCCTTATTTTCCAAAGCACCACAAGCATTGTGATCAATGTTTGCATAGAAACTGGACATACTGAACAAATCAAATAATCTGATTGTTCTGTTCAAAGCAAAATAAACAAAACAGAAAGGCATGCACTTTCAGTTATGACAGCGTAACTAAGGAGGCGTTACCTGTGATAATCTAAGCCCTGGAGAGGAGTGATTCAGTGGGACAGGGTTTAAAACTCAATCCACTAATAGCACACCATAAGATGTTCTCAATCCTGGTCCTGAAGTGCTGGGCTTCGTCAGAACTAGGACTGAGAGCCGCTGCTCTAGTATATTATATACGTCTATGGTAAACACCCAGCACTGACCCCATTGACCCCGCATGTTGTCACAGAGGGAGTTTTGGTTCCTTGCACTATCTCCTCTGGCTTGCTCAGTTGGGGACACTTGATTTTTTAACGATTATCATCAATTTGATTTCACAGATACTATTTAAACTAAACTGAGCTAGACAATGACATCACTGAATTAAATAATGAAATGCCTTTAACTGAAAATTGAGTGTTTAATCTTATTTTTATACATTACTGACACTCTATCCTCCAATTTGATACTGTTAAGTGCTTTGACACAATCTGTATTGTTAAAAGCACTATATAAATAAAGGTGAAATGTACTAAGATCTCAGACCCCAACCCAAATAAACACTTGACGTTATGGTGCTTGCTAACTGGCTGTCAAAGCTAGCAAAATTAACCGTTTGTCCACATTTATTTGAACGGGATCAAAAAGATAGCAAGTCTAAGGGATTTACACCACAGTGAGCTTTCTACCCTCATATTTAACGGTTTTGCAACTTGCTCTCATAACAAGCTAATTAAGCTGAAAATCAGGGCACATCCGCTAATAACCAACGCTTGTGTACTTACAGAAGAAAGTGGTGTTTTTAAGCTTATATAGAAGCAACATACAGTTTAGTTAAAGCTGCAAGCCGAAACCAGCGGCTAACGCTAACGGGCTAAACGTCAGATGCCTGCAAGTGGTTGACATATGCTAACTGAATTCTCTAAAATATCTATTTAACCTCATGTTATATTATGTCTTAACCAGCCGTTTACACGTTTATGTCTTCCTGCGAGCAGGCAGTGCGCTATTCAAAGGTTATTCCGTCTGCGGGCAGACAGACTCAAGAGTGCGCTGATGGAGGAGGAAACTGCTGGCTTAGCATGCTAAAGTGCTAACTAGCCAGATAAACTCTTCGCTGCGGAAAAGAACCGTGATTCCGGAAGTGTGCATTTGGTACAATCGCTGTGCTACGCATGTTTTTTTTAAACTCGTGTGTGCTAGCTACGACATAAAATATATATCGGTTCATTCGCTCAAGAAAATGTTTAAGAAAGTAACATAGTAATATAAACACCAACGTTATAATTCCTACCCACCGCTCATGACGACATTCACTCTCCGTGAAGCCTTGAAGAGCCCACACGAGATACCGCCCCACCCGCGAGCTCTGGCCAATCTGCTTACCTGTCAATCAGCGAGAGCTTGCGGTTCTGACCAATCACAGTACGGCATTTGTCTGATTGACGTTTGTTCCGGCCAATGAGATAAGATAGTATTTCTATGACAGACGAAGGATATATTTTTGGCCAATAGATTGACGAGCTTTCAGGAGAAAGGCGGGCGTTGGGCAGCAGTCAAAATAATAAGCCGAACCAATAATACACAGGCTTGAATTTCACTGACGTTTAGCTAGGCCAGTTAGAAATGGGTAAAGCATATCAATCAAAAGTAATTGACAAGAATCTCGATCGATCAATCTGCGTGGACTTTGTTACTTTTCTATTGCATGCAGAATATATGGTTGTTGTTATATGGTGCATCTTTTACTGTTCAACATGGCATTTTGCATTTTGTATATGCCATTTGACCCCAATACTAGTTAGGTTTAATGTTTAGGCAGTGTTACCTGAATATATAAAACCAAGGGATGTAAAAATATGTGTGTACGTACTTAACCATATTTTGGAGACAAATTTGTACTCAGAAGTGAGTTAAATCTGACAAAACCTCCTTTTCGGACTTGCACAGTTGAAAATAAATTATAAATACAAAGGTTTTGTTTAAAATTGTTCAAATGCAGAAAGTTTTCTGTTAGGGTGTTGCTTATAGTATTTAGAACTATCTGTATATAAGAACAATGCAATGTCCCCATTTTGTTTGTTAATTGTGTATGATGTCCCACACAAAAAACGACTGTAGTGTTACCATGACATAATGACAGTAGCAAATAGTAATACAATCATACTGAATGATTATCACAGTCATATCCCATGGTATTAAGGCAAAGCATTCCAGGTAAAAAAGCAAGGCAAGGCAAGTTTATTTATATAGCACATTTCATACACAATGGTAATTCAAAGTGCTTTACATAAAAGGAAGTAAAATAATCATGAAAAAATAATCACAACAATAAAACAGGGAACATAAAAACTTTCAAAAAATATTTAGAAATTGATTTAAAATGAATTTAAAACAGTTACGAATAGAACATGATTATACATAAAACACAGTGCAATCAGTTCGGACATAGCACGGTGCTCATTCAATAAATGCACAGCTAAACAGATGAGTTGAAATGTGGTTAATGTTTTAGCACATCTGATCTCTTCTGGAAGCTGGTTCCAACTGCAGGCGGCATAATTGCTAAAAGCGGACTCCCCTTGTTTTGTGTGAACACTTGGTATTTCTAACTGACTCAATCCTAATGATCTGAGTGGTCTGTTAGGTTTATATTCAGTGAGCATATGTGCAATGTATTTAGGTCCTGTGCCATTGAGTGATTTATAAATGAGTAAAAGTTCTTTAAAATCAATCCTAAATGTAACTGGAAGCCAGTGTAAGGACCTGAGGACTGATGGGATATGCTCAGATTTTCTGGTTCTAGTCAGAATCCTGGCAGCAGCGTTCTGGATGAGCTGCAGTTGTCTAATGGTCTTCTTGGGAAGGCCTGTGAGGAGACCATTACAGTAATCCACCCTGCTGGTGATAAAGGCATGAACAAGTTTCTCCAAGACTGGAAACAAAATACCTAATTCTTGCAATGTTTTTGAGATGATAGTATGCTGATTTAGTTACTGCTTTGACATGACTACTGAAACTAAGGTCTGTCTCCAGAATCACACCAAGATTCTTTACTTAATTTTTAGTTGTTTGACCCTGTGGCGGGAGGAGCCAACGACAGACACAGTGGGCGTGGCGTCAAGCCTCGGAGAGGTTTTTATTAAACAATATTTAATATAAAGTGTCCAAAGGGGGAAAAGTGTCCAAAATAAACAGGGATCTGGTGTCCTCGTTGTGCTGCGGGGCTCGTGAAGGAGGGCAGTGTTCAGGAGGGAAGGGTCCATGTAAGGGACGGAGTCCGGCGGCCGCACGCGCTCCCGTCTGGAGGTCCCGGGGCGCGGGTGACGGCGGCTTCTGTGGCGGCTTCGTCCAACTCCTTCATCCCCGGGTGCTCGACGGGATTCCACGGCCCGGCGTCCTTGCCCGACGGCCGTATCGCGGGTGCAGTGTCGGCCGGACTGCGGGTCCGGCCGCTCGCGTCTCTGGCGGCGGCAGGTAGTTCCCTCTACGCTCCCTTTCCTGGACCCACGAGGACACCAGCGTGCATGCACGGGGAAGAGACCGGTCTCCCGAGGAGAGGCGCGCTCGGAGTTTAAACGGCGGCGGTGATGAGGCTCTATTCACGTCAGGTGCGCCTCATCACACGCCGCCAGCCCTGGCTGTTTCAGCGCCCCTCCTCTCTCTCACACACCCACTCCCGTCGGGAGCCTGGTGAAGGGCGGCGAATAAGGGACGGGGTGGTGATGATGGACAGGGGGGAGGCAGCCGACTCGTCACATTCCCCCCCCCAAGCGACATCCCCGTCCGAGGGTCGCCGCCCACGCAGGAGTGCTACCTTCCTCAACCAGGCTCCAACGGTCGGAGTGGGCGGGGCAGGGATTCCTCTCCGGGCAACGCTCCCTCTCGCACCGCGCCGGAGCCGGGACAGAGAAAGCGGGTTTTAGTTGACAGCCTCAACCAACCACGGGGTAATGATGACAAATAGACAGAATGTCACTTACCCCATTGGTGGCTGGGAGGCTGTCCCCGTCCTTCCTCCGTCCCCGTACGGGCTCTACGGCTTCTTGCGAGCGAGAGGGGATGACGTCATCAGATGTTGCCCAACTGTGCTGTCTAGGCTCCGCCTGCCCGCATTCTCCACCACTGTGGCGGGAGGAGCCAACGACAGACACAGTGGGCGTGGCGTCAAGCCTCGGAGAGGTTTTTATTAAACAATATTTAATATAAAGTGTCCAAAGGGGGAAAAGTGTCCAAAATAAACAGGGATCTGGTGTCCTCGTTGTGCTGCGGGGCTCGTGAAGGAGGGCAGTGTTCAGGAGGGAAGGGTCCATGTAAGGGACGGAGTCCGGCGGCCGCACGCGCTCCCGTCTGGAGGTCCCGGGGCGCGGGTGACGGCGGCTTCTGTGGCGGCTTCGTCCAACTCCTTCATCCCCGGGTGCTCGACGGGATTCCACGGCCCGGCGTCCTTGCCCGACGGCCGTATCGCGGGTGCAGTGTCGGCCGGACTGCGGGTCCGGCCGCTCGCGTCTCTGGCGGCGGCAGGTAGTTCCCTCTACGCTCCCTTTCCTGGACCCACGAGGACACCAGCGTGCATGCACGGGGAAGAGACCGGTCTCCCGAGGAGAGGCGCGCTCGGAGTTTAAACGGCGGCGGTGATGAGGCTCTATTCACGTCAGGTGCGCCTCATCACACGCCGCCAGCCCTGGCTGTTTCAGCGCCCCTCCTCTCTCTCACACACCCACTCCCGTCGGGAGCCTGGTGAAGGGCGGCGAATAAGGGACGGGGTGGTGATGATGGACAGGGGGGAGGCAGCCGACTCGTCACAGACCCCTAGAGTCAAGATATGCATTCACCTTGAGAACTTCATCTTTGTTTCCAAATGCAATGACTTCAGTTTTCTCCTTGTTTAACTGAAGAAAGTTTTGGCACATCCAACTGTTAATTTCATCAATGCATTGGCAGAGGGAGTCAATGTGGCTATAGTCATTTGGAGATAAGGCTAGGTAAATCTGGGTATCATCAGCTGTGATAGGCAATTTGGTTCTTCCTCATTATCTGACTTAGTGGGAGCATATACAGGCTAAACAAGAGCGGTGCAAGAATTGAGCCTTGTGGGACTCCGCATGTCATAGACGTCCACTTAGACTTATGCTCTCCTATACTCACATAATAACTTCTCCCTTCTAAGTATTACCTGAACCATTTGAGTACCATATCCCAGAAAGCCCGACCCAGTTTTCGAGTCTCTCTAGAAGTATGTTATGTTCTACAGTGTCAAACGCAGCACTAAGATCTAGTAGTACCAGCACTGGTATTTTGCCAGAATCAGAATTAAAGCGAATATCATTTATTATCTTATTGAGTGCTGTCTCTGTGCTGTGATGTGGTCGGAAACCAATTTAAAGTTGTACTTTTTTACTTTTACTCAAGTATGATTTTGGCCAGATTGTAAAATTTTTGAGTACTTCTTACACCTCTGCCTCCACCTCTCCTAACAGTCCTGCAGACACTTATAAAATTAAAGTTAGGAGGGGCTGTTTCATTGAGGACTGTTGCACTGCAGCTGTCTTCTAGCCATGTTTCATTTAGAAATATAAAATCCAGGTTGTTTGTGGTTATTAAGTCATTGATCAGAAATTATTTATTTTTTAGTAAGGAAATGTTTAAAAATGCTAACTTGATGGCATTACTTTGTGTCTCTACAGCAATCTAGTTTGATGCATAATAGGCCGCAGATTAGATGGGTCAGCCGTATGGCTTGAGGGCCTTAGACTTTCTATCACGTGATAAAACAGAGAAAGCTACAGGCACACTGGGTTCCCGCTTGTTCTGTAAACATTTGTGAATGTTGCTGCTATCATAGCAGGGACCCGACACATATCACTGAGAGCTGTTATCAGTTTTTGATTCACCTACAGCAGATGGAGGATTTGGGCTCTGGTGTTGTGGCAGTGGCCGGAGGCTCTCACAGGAGGAGAAGGGCGAGCTGGCTTTGGTGGTTGTGGAGCTTGTCGTTTTTAAGTTGATATCTGTGGGCTTGCAGCGAAAGAGTGGGAGAGTTTGGTCCCAGCTTACGCCAGTTCCTCGATTTACTGTGAGAAGCTTAGAAGTGGAGATGCTGGAGAGAGGGATAATATGTCTGGTGTGTGGAGCTCTGGCTCTGGTGTTTCCGGTGGCTGTAATATGTTTTCCTGGCTTCCCTGGCTGTTTTCCAGAAAGTTGTCCTTGGGTGCTGAGTACTGAAGTCCGTCTGTGATGAGCTCTGTGGGCAGGGCTCAGCCGGGATATCCATGAGCAGAGTTTGTTTTGGCTGTAGGGCATTATCAATGTCCTTGTGGGATGCGTCAACCACATGATGACTCTGAATCTGATATGAAGTCCTGTGGTCACTCATATTCTGTCCAGGTGTGTGTGTGCCATTCAGGTTAAGTGGATTAGCACACACTACTGAAGGATGACAGAGGGAGAAATAGATATTGTCCTTTAGTGGAGGCCATCCAGTTTGGACAGTTGACTCCTTTTATACTGCAGGTTCTTTGTAACCATATATTCAGCCCAAGCAGCCGTGAAAACATGTTAGTTCCCCTTGCTGGGAGTGGTCCACTGATGAACAACTGAACTTCAAGTCTTTGAAGTGTTTCAAAGAGTTCACTGAAATCCTTCTGACTGCTCCTTCCAAATATCACTCTTCCCCACATGAACGATGACTCGATTTGCAATCTTGTGCTTCATCAGAATGTTCCGAAGTTCCTTGTTCACATCAGAGACGGTTGCTTGTGGAAAGCAGCATGTTGTAGTCTTGCTAATGATGTTTCTGATAATGGAGTCGAGTCGCCCACTATCAGAGTCCTGGGCTCGGCTGCGCTCTGAGCTGAGTGCCGCTGTCTGCTGGACCTTGAGCACCTGGTAGTAGCAATGTTAGGTGCTGGCTGATACGAGCCATGTTCAGTCACATTTGGGGATTCCTCACCCACATTCATTAATGCTTCAAATCTGTTCTCAAGATGTATAGGGGGTGGTAGAATACCAGTGTTTGCAAGCCTTGTCATAGCTGTATCTGGGGTAGAGGATGCTACGGCAGCAATATGAGATACTCTTGACAATCTGATGTCTCGAGTACCTTTGGGTTTCGCTTCCTGTTTGTGCCATAGATTAGTCTGTCGATCAGTTTCGGCTTGTTCCTCTACGCTTGGTATAAACTGATTGAGATTGACTAGATTCACAGGACTCACCGGCAGTATGCTGAGGGGGGTCCATGATGACGATCTGCTATGTGTTACACCTGTTTTGGAGGTCCAGCAAGTAACTTTATTTCAAGAACCGCAATCCTTTGTAGAAGTCTTTGGCAGTTCATGCAGCAAGTAGATTCCATTAGAGGCATTTTCTCTCTCGTCTATTTGAATGTATATGTGGCTTCATCTGTTTGTTTCATTCATATGTTTGAAGCCTATATGTGGAGCATCGGCTGCTTGAAATTGTAGCAATGTTATACTGCATTGTCCCTGTTAAATAAACTAATAAATAAATAGTGTTGACAGCTGTGTTTTCCCATCTCCAAAATGTAAGCTGCTGGCAGTGGGAGGCAAAGAGTCCTCTTTTTCCAAAAATTTGTTGTTTGAGCACTGTGCTGATCTGCTGAAGTTAAAATCTTAGAAAAATTTGAGAAAAGTACATAAACAGGGAGCAAAGCGCAGAGCAGTAAGCAAAGAGCCTCTGAACAGTAGCGAAGTCAGAAGTGAAAAAGGGTAAAAATGTAACTAATAGATATCACCTTACCTTCCCAGTTGATTATATTATTGATTCAATACACTTAGAATCACAAATGAAAAGTTTTTTATGAAAAGTTATATTTAAATGTGAAGTAATTTGCATACATTTCCACAACAGAAATCTGAACATTAGATGAAGCTAGGTTCAAAATTCTTTCATTTTGTTGACAATGACACATGTGACGCTGAACCACAAAACCAGAGATTTATACATTGTCTGAAAGATGACTAAATAAGCTTTCCATTGGTGTTTGTTAGGACTGGACAATATTTGGCCGAGATACAACTATTTGAAAACCTGGAATCTGAGGTGCAAAAAAATCCAAATATTGAGAAAATCGCCTTTACAGTTGTCCAAATGAAGTTCTTAGCAATGCATATTACTAATCCAAATTTAAGTTTTGATATATTTACAGTGGGAAATTTACTAAATATCTTCATGGAACATGATCTTTAATGTCCTAATGATTTTTGGCATAAAACAAAATCAATAATTTTGACCCATACAATGTATTTTTGGCTATTGCTATAAATATACCCCAGACTTAAGACTGGTTTGGGGGTCCAGGGTCACATATTAGATTGTTTTTTACAGAGAGGATTTTGGATATATCTTTTTATCACCCCATAAATCAGAAAATAGCCAGAAAAAAAAAATCACCATGTTTTTAGAAATGAAAATGAGCTGGCAAATGATATATAAACAAACTCCTCCCTAAAAACCTTCAGAATATAAATAGGAAACACTGGAAAGTTTGTTGTATGTAAGCACTTCTGAAGTGGAGCTCAGTGCATGAGAGAAAACTGCCTTTAAAGATATGTATCAGACATAAACAGACACAAATAGATGAAGTGCATAAAAATAAACTTGTATATTTTGGATGTTTTCTTTCCACTGGTCTGAAACATAACATTATGAAAAGCCAATTCTTAAAATCTCAAAACTGACCAGTGCATGGAAAAACAATGTTTTTGCCTGTAGTGCCTTGCCTTAATACAGAACACCACGCTGCTTTTAAAGAAAACCTTGGAATCACCATGATGGTTAAAAAAACTCAATATAGTGATCTGCAAGGAAAAACGGACACGTCTAGTGGCGAGGCCAATTTAAATTCAAGCAATCATAATCTTAAATCATAAATAATTGTGAAAAAGTCATCAAATATACCACCACTTATTTTCAAGTTTACTTTGTATTTTATTCAAAATACAGTTCATGTGGCCTGATCAGACTGAAGGAGTTACAATCAGGGAAAGGACAAATAAAGGGGTTACACACTCCACCCAGGGGTCAGGGGCCTGATGAGGAAAGAAATAAGAACCAAACAGAGACGGATTCACAAACTGGCCAGTTTAAAAACTCCAGTGTAATATAACCTACAGATGAAGGCTTTTGCTAGTACCCCAAGTCAAATGTCCTTGATCGTTTTTTCGTTTAACTTAATTATTTTTTTAAGTCCACTGTTTGCTGTCCAGTGACCTTTCAAGTCTTTTGTCTATCATGTCAGTCTCTGGATTTATTTGCCTGCTCAACATAGACAGTATTCCAGCACTCCTCTGTACTCCCTCTGTCCGCGCATTGGTCAAAGAGGAGGGGCCAGTCGGCTGATGTTCATTGGCTTCTGCTGGAAGACTGGCAGGGAGTTGGAGCAGAGCTGTGCACCAGGAAGTGTCCATGCACTGTTCCATCTATTATCCACACACAGAAATCCTAAAAAACAATCCATTTGTGTTCTGTTATTTAAACATACTGGCACCGAGCACAAGATAATGAATGTAGGTCAGTCACGGCTGCAGGTACGTACAGTGAAAAGGAGCGATCTGGCTATGTTTCAGACTCAGCTTCCTGTCCCACACCTGCTGCCTGGCGCATGCCTTTGATTGACAGGTACATCTCTTCCTCAGGATCATAGTAATAGAACTTCCTTAAGTAGACGATGAGCGGTCTAAAATAAAAAAAATTAAAGTTAGACTTTTTAGGCACTTTGTAGGCAAAGTATTTTATGCAAAATGCATTCTGTAAGGAGAACCGAGAGAATGTGAGACGCTAGAAGGGAGGTTCTAGTCGTGAATCGCTCTACCAACTCTAAATTCCTACCATTACAGACAGGGGCACGTCCCGAGTTTTAGCAAATAGGTCAGATATGATGGTCAAAGTAAGTAGGGGGTGAAGTGGTGGAATAGTTTTGGACGGTTTTCTTTTTCCCGCTCACTTAGTGCGGAAGAGTTTGAACAAAGCTTGAGAATATTTGTTTTTAAATTTCTTGTTTTGTTTTTTTTTTTCTCTTTTTTTCAACTCCTTATTTTTATTGCTGTATGAAATGTGCTATATAAATAAACTTTACTTGCCTTGCCTCGAATAGAATTCACTTTAAAATACTTTTAATAGGGCAACTGAATGCCATATTCTTTATGTATATGTTAAACTGTGTTCCTGACTTAATTTAGATTAGTAAATTAATATAAATCAGTAAATTATGACCTACAATGTGTCCAAATGTCTAAAACTTTACATTGGTGAGGAACACAGAAGGTCAGCAACTAGTATTTCATGCATCTCCTATATACACCACCATTCAAAACCATATAATAAAAGAAATTAATACTTTTATTCAGCAGGGATGCAATAAATTGATCTGTCTTTTTGATCAAATAAATGCAGCTTTGGTGAGCACAAGAGACTTTTTAAAAACATTACCTTACAGACTTCTGAATGGTAGTGTATCGGAAATGTAAATAAGCCAAATAATGTAAGGTGTGAGTGAGTCATACTTGGGAAGGGGCAGCTCCTGGATGTGGTCTATGCGGACGAGTTGTCGGATGCAGAAGCGGCACAGATGCTGGAGTGATTTCACATTGCTGAAGCGTGAGACTGGGTAGAGCAGCTGCACAGGGGTCGGGGGCAACCCTGAAACAGACACCACACGTTTCGTTACGCTGACCTTTCATCTCGCACACCTTCAAACCTGCTTTTGGTTTTACAAACAATATAAATAAACTCTGCTTTTTACTTCTGTGCATATTGGCAACTACCTGAAATAAAGTAAGTACTAAAATGACTAAATAAATTAAAGCTTAATAGAAATATTTAAAAATAAACAAAAACTAATCAAAATGACAAAAGCCTATTTATTCAGCTTTCATGTGATGTATAAATCTCTATTTTGAAAAATTGAAACTTATGACTGGATATGTGGTCCAGGGTCACAAATATAGTGAAGAAATTACATGTTGATATTCAAATGTAATATTTAGCCAATGTATTATGTCCCATCCTTTGTGCATAAACCTGTTACCCATAATATTCCAAGGAAAAAAAAATAACTAAAAGACTTCTTTTTGTCCCTATATCCCTCCTGCATCAGCAAACAATAAAAATGAAATGCTTTATATTCAGCAGTAGTGGCTGAGAACCCTGTCTGCAATGGATATTTGTAGCCTTACCAGGTACACGTGAACGTAGGAAGTAGAGGAATTTCCCATTTTTAGAGTGCATGATGGCTCGCTCAATGAATTCCACCACAGAATGGCAGCGGTCTTCAAATTTAGGATGGCACCATAAACTGAAGGTTCCTGAAGAGTTAAAAAGGGAAGAGGGAAAAAAATACACTGAATGAAGAAAACACTCCAATTTGTTACTGTCAAATGTATTAATTTGTTCTCAAATAATATTTATTTTTAATAAAAAATATTTATTTTCCCAAAGACAAAAACATTCATACAAAGTAAAAAGATTCATTTATTTAAAACCACATGAATGTGTTATGTACTAACTAAATATGTACTAACTTGTTATGTATAAATTTTTATGTGCTAATGTGCTAAAAAAAAGAAAAATTAACAAAACCCACAGTCATTTATGCAGTCAGTAAACATAACACGTTCACAAAAGTACTTTTAATTTTTAAGTTATTTGCTTTTAGACAAACTGAATGAAACGGGTTGAAACGGAAACCATGGCTTTTGATTAGACCACGCTAAAAAAAAAAAAAACATGATGCCTGTTCTTCAGTGTAATGCATAGGAAATCTAAGGAGGATGTGAAAAAAATGATTGACTACTGATTTGACTGAATTTAGGAATAACCGTCAATCTGAAAGTGGTGAAATCTAATCTGTTTGTTCAGGCAGTGTAGTCAACACTGAATATTTAATCTGACTTCAAACCACTAGAGCAGTGCTTCCCAAACCTGTCCTCTGCCCTGCACCTTTTGTATGTCTCCCTTATCTAACACACTGATTAGGGTGTCTGATTAGGGAGACATACAAAATGTGCAGGGCAGGGGGTCCGCTAGGACAGGTTTGGGAAGCACTGCACTAGAGGATGTGGTATAGATCAGGATTTAAGATCAGGAGTGTTTTTTAGCTACGCTTTTTGATATGTATATACTGTACGTGTGTGTGTTTACCTCTGTAGTGCTCCATACGTGTGTGATGTGTGACTCCCTGTGAGCGAAAGCTGAGGCTGAGGATGTATCGTGGGTCTGAACTGTCCCGCACCAAAAACGAGCCATCTGGCTTTCCTCTCAGCTTCATTTCGGCATCCTCCCAGTTCATCGGCCCCCAATACCAGCCACACTGCAATGACCATACAACAGTGAAAAACACACACAACCACAGGAAACCAGAGTCATATTTCATTGTTAAAAAGGTCTATAAATGACCATGCCGAATGATATTACAATCATCCAAGTGGAAATTTTCAAGTGTTTTGTCTCTCACCCGCTCCAGCTCTCTCAGGCTGGCAGTGAAGCTGCTGGAATCGGCTCCTCTCAGTGGACACATGATTGGGGGCGGGACCACTCTAGCTGGGACCGGAGTCTCCATTGGTGATGGGACCGAATGTGGAAGTGCCCGGAAGAAAGCATCTGAGACACAAAAGAACCATTTTTTAATACAACAGCAAATATTGCGTTGCATTCTAAAACTAGTTAAATAAAAAATTCAAACAAAATTACAGTAAATTTAGTAATATTGTGAAATATTATTACACTTTTTCTATTTTAGTGTATTTTAAAAAGTCAATTATTACTGTGATGGCAAAGCTGAATTTCCAGCATCAGTAATCCTTCAGAAATCATTCTAATTAGCAGATGTTCTGCTCAAGAAACATTTATTATTATCAATATTAAAACAGTTGTGCTCCTTAAAGTTTTACTGGAAATCGCAACATGATCACCAAGTTTTTCATTATAGTGTGACAGGACAATAAGTGTCTGTAATGTCTAATATGAAGTTATTAGAAACTATATATAAACTACATATAACAATTAAACAAAAATATAATATATATTATTCAGATGAATTAGACAGAATCCAGGGCTAGTTGTCACATTTTTTACACCAGTGAATATTTATTAGTGGAGGTTTATTTTTGAATGTTCATTTAATTTGTGTATTGGCACAAACCTTACATTCTTTGCTACAAAAAAAACAACAACTGAACATTTTCACCAGTGTTGCCCAGGAAAAAGATACAGTTCACTGAACACGTTGCCCTTTTGTGACAACATGCCCCAGTTGTGTTTTATATTGTGTTTACCCAACAGCTGACTGGTGATTGTAATTTTATAGGATTCTGAACTGGATGTATAATTCAAAACCTTATGCCAACTCCCCCCTGTGACAACTTGCCCCGGTCTCCCCTATAGCACATCACACTGCAGCACACTGATGAAATGTCATATCAACTACCAATAACCATGTGGACATGCTAGTTACCATATCTCCTTTATATCTTATACAAATTAAGTTATATTTCTATAAGAGACACTTATGTTTGAACTCTACAGTATGACACCATCGCTCACACTTCCTCTCTTTACAAACGCACATTAGTCACACACCGCCTTTTTCCTCTGAACGGCAGGAACTGAAAAACTAAACCACACGATCAACCAAAGCCTTTGTTAAGCAAAACGATACATGTGGTGGGTGACATGTATTGTCTTTGCCTTTGCTGTTCACAATATACCACAGTTACATTCACACTTTATTCCATTTCTCTTTACGTTTAATGAATGGAATAAAGGTGCTTCTGAGGGCAGAAACTGAGCCGGTCTCCAAAAAAGGGGAAGGGGAGGTTGGAATCTGCTCTCAGAACCAGAAAGACACCCTGAAACACACACACACACACACACACCACCCCCTCCACTGCACCCAGGTCTTACCATTGAGGCTGAGACTATGCTGGATGGTGGCGTGGAGAGGGGGAGGAGGAGGAAGAGGCAGAGGGAGAGACTGCAGGGAGGCCCCCATTACACTCACTAGGAAAGGCCCAGGCTGCGGCCCACCTATATCGTCTGGAAGAGAGCAGGAGGGAGGGTTCAGAGCCAGGAGAATAAGGAGATGTCACAGAAAAAGAAAGCAATAGAAGAGCAGACAGAAGCGAAGAGAAGGTTCGAGTCTATTAGAATGAGACAGGTGCCACGGGCGATGAAGAGGAATCAGAACATGACTGAATTCAACCCTAACACCACTCAGCTTCAGAGCAAAGGGACAGCAACATCCTTCATTCTCGCATATATTAACAAAAATAGATCAAAACGCAGCCAGATTATACTGTGCAAACCGCAGTATTGCAACTAACATGAATATTGCATTCAATGACCTGCGCTTTATGTACGAGTAACATGTAGTTTTGCCTGTCTGAACCATAAAGGAGCAGGACAAATCCTCCAATTATGTGACAATATCTGATCCTCTTATAGCACTTGAAGACTAAGACACCGTGACAGGAAGCATATGACACAGGGAACTGCAAAGTGGGGAAACAACACAGGCATCTGTAAAAATAAATCCACACGCTGGGATGTGCATTCAATCACCCGCTCACGACACTGGGAAATTAATTTCTTCCCAGCTGGGAAGAAATTATGCTAAAAAAAATATTTTAAAAGAATGTTCCCGGGTTCAATACAGTGATATTTGAGATACTACTGTAACTTTTATTAACACTTTTTATACGTTCAGTTTTCATTAAAATTATAGTAACTTTATTGTACGCTTTTGTCATTTAAAAAAAAGTCTATATAGTTTTTTTTATATATATATATTTTTAAATTTGAGTTGTTTTAGTACAAGTTAAGTTAAATTAAAATGAGAAATGCGTTTTTTTATTTTTGAAATAATTGTCTTTTTTTTGTTATTTTAGTTTACTACAATAATAATGCATATTCTTTTAAGAACATTTGTGATCCAACACTTAAGTTAAATTACACCCACTCATTCAATAGTGCAGCCACAAGATGTGAACAATATGAATGTTAACATGACGGTAGTGTGGAAAAAACACTTGCTAACCTTTTCAGTGTACAGTTATATCCAATTTTACCACTTTGATGCATTGCCAACACAACACTGTAAACTTTAAAACATCTGTAACAATTAATTAAACAGCTTTATAGCTCAAAAATACACAGTTTTTAGCAAAAGAAAGTGATTTTTATAAAATTAGAATTTCTGCTTTTAAATCCTCCAGACATTGGTCCCTTTCACCTGCATTTTTCTTTTACCTTTTTTTTTTTATAACAAAAGTCAAAATTATTTTCATGCTGCTAACGTTATTCCACAAAAGCATTTAATTAAGCTTAACTTGTATTGAAACCCAGAATATTCCCTAAAACCTCCAACCTAAACATGATAAACAATTCACTTCAAACACACAATGACTGAATAATCCACATACCTAATCATCTTCATTCACTCATGACAAAGATAACTTCTTCATATATAAATCTTCAGGTCCAATACGTACATCTCCAGTACTGTGATCATGTCAGTCTTCACTACCTAAGACCACACACTACCACACTGAGCTGATGAACTGGAAGAGCGTCTGCAGAGGCCTCACTTTATTAGAAACAGAAAGAGCCAAATACCAGTGAAGTCAAACCACAACTAGACTTACACAGTAACTCGCTTTAAGTGGCGCTTCTGTGAATTTTAAGCTTGCAGAATGCAATCAGAGACTCTGGTAACCATCGAATGAAAAGAATGAAGTCTGAATAAGAAAGGGAAATGAAAGGACAAAGTGAAAGAATAAGCATGTAGGTTGACGTCCTACATCGTATCTATCTTTAACATCCGCCTTGGGTTTGATGAAAAACTGTCCGTTTACAAAAGTGCAACATGTATCTCAGCAGTTTGAACACTTGTGATGGGATTTTGAAGAGAGGGACTTTGTTTTCAACACTACACACATTACTTACTATACCAGTATCATTGCATCTTTATACAGCACAAAAAAAAAAAAAGACTAAAAATAAAAAAGTTCATAAATTAATAAATAATAATTTTTAGTTAATATCCTATTTTATCAGATCACTGAGACAGATGAGCATTTACATTACAAATGTGATCTGGTTAAATGGGTTTGGTCTGAATGATCATAAAATATGTCGACCATATTTATTTTAGTCTTCTATCAACACATTTCCAACTTGAATTTTCCTATTTGAAAGGCCCCCAAACTCATCAAAAATTGTATATTAATCTCTTAATATATAAGTTATCTTTCTCTTTGACATATTTGTTACCATTTCTTTCAGCCAATGTCCTATATTGGCACACAAACACTTTCTCAATTTAAAGAAATAAGCCGTTTTGCTTGAAGAATACTTATATATTCCATATTTTTGTAACTTGATCTCTTTAGGATATAAATGAAATAAAATGATTTATGTATTTATGCTTACATTTGGTGCCCACCACTTATTATGAGTGAATTGCCCAAAATCGATGTTAATTGTACGCTATTGTTCAAAAGTTTGGAGTCAGTTCATTTTTTTAAAGAAACTAAGACTTTTATTGAACAAGGATGTGTTGAATTGAAGAAAAGTGCCAATAAAGACATTAATAATGTTACAAAAAAAGCCATTCTTTTAAACTTTCTATTCAAAGGTTAAAATTGAATCATGGTTTCTATAAAAAAAACAAAAATTGCACCATTGTTATCAATATTGAGCTTCTTGAGCAGCATATTAGAATAATTTCTGAAAGATCATGTGACACTGAAGACTCCTGAAAATTCAGCTTGGAATAAATTACATTTTATATTATATTCAAATATAAAACAGTCTTACACTGTTCAAAATATACTATTTTACTCTTTTAATCAAATCAAATCAAATAAAAAGCATTTTTAAAAACTTACCAACCCCAAACGTTTGAACGGTAACGTTTCAAACTATGCACACAGACATATACAGAAGCTAGAGGTGTCAGTGCGGAGGATAAAGGGAATATACTGCAAGGGATGGGGGGTGTAAATATTTAGAGAGTATGAAACAGATGGAGATTTGAATGAAGGAGATGGAGGAGGTGTGTGAACATCTGTAGTGGGTCTCACCTAGCAGACTGAGGCTCCGCCGAGGGGGAGGTGGAGGAGTGGGAGGGTGAGGGGAGTTCCTGCCTCTCTGAGAGATGTCCACATCAACCAAAGACACAGTCTCTCCTGTGACCAGAGCCACAATACACAACTTAATGACAAGAGCCATAAGAACGACATTAACAACATTCCTTACAATAATGTTATAACATAATTCCAAAGATTGGCCTAAAATGAGACTAATCTCATCCAAATCGTGTGTCTGTGTCATTATATTTCCCATGCACTGTGTAAGCTGATTAGTGGTTTGCAAATGTGCCTTCATTTAATGTATTCCAACGATTCCACCCCATTATGTTCCCTTAAATCTTCATTTACCTGTAAAACCGGGAGTAAAAGAGGCCGCAGAAAAGGCACTTTGTGCCCTTGTTAGTCCAGGTTGGCTGCAGAAAGAAAATAAGCAATTTGAATTAGAAGAGTTTAAGATAGACAGCATATCAATTTTCATTCATTCTGTTCTGTATCTCAAGTTATTGTACCATTTTTAGTCTAAAATGTACAATGCTTTAGAAGTAATCCCATTATAAATGTCTTACAGGACCTGCACCCATGATCCTGTGAGCCACATTGATCACAGATGTTATTTTTTAAAGTACAAGTTGATGATGAAATGAAATGTATTTTATGATAGAAAGTTTATGAGAAAATATATATTTTTTGTTGAATATTTACGAAGTAACACAAATTATGTTAAAAAGAAAAGTGCAAAAAATGCCCCATTTCCTGGTTAATTTCAATCCCCAGTATATGTGAGGGGATCAATCTTTGATTGAAATGTTAAATGTTTTAGGGACAAATTTAAAGCTGCACAACATGCAGAAAGGCCATAGGTTAAAGACCATAGTTTGTAGGTATAAGTAAACAACGAATGCTAGTACGCCATGTGTTGCCTATGCAATTTACAATGTGTTTTTGGAAAGAGGTTAATGATTTAATAGTAAATTAAGGTATGTGTTGTTCTACAACTTAAAATTACACACAAATTTGAAGCCACTGTACATAAGATAGGTTACTAACCATATTTGGACTACAATGGTTGTCAGAGTTGGGAAAGTTACTTTGGAAATGTAATAGAATACAAAGTTACCCAATGTAAAATGTAATAAGTAGTGTAAATATTTCAATTACTTTATTAATGTAACTGGTTACATTTGATTAATTCCTGATCACTTTTCTAAATTTATAACAAATGTGTTTAAATGTTAATCAAACAATGTTAATCTTAAAAAATAAGGCAAATAGGAAATTGTTCTATTCTGTCCTCAACTCCTGAAACTTTGGTGTCTCATATTTTAAAGCATATATTTGGGAAAGAAATCACTCATATCTGTATGTGGGTGAAAATATTCAGATGTAACCCCCTTTGTAATAGTTCACATTTTCAGTAATAACTGTAATTTAATTATACATTTTTTTTCTCAGTAATTAACAGATTACAGTTACATTTATACAATTCCGTTACATGTAACTAGTTACTACTCCCTAACACTGATGGTCCTCTTCATCAAGCAATATTTAAAAAATAAAAAAATAAAAAACTGCTATAGATTTAGATTTTAGGTGTGTAGTTTATGTTGTATGGAAAAAAAAACACGAAATTGTCTTCAAATCATGTATAGACATAAAGTCACAGGTTTACATGTGTACATGTAAAAGTAGGCATATACGAAAGGTTAAAGCTCCAGTTGTTTTGGGCGGAAGGACTCACCTGGCCGTGTCTTGTTCCCCACCGCTCGCTCCGGACATGTCAACTAAACTGCCCGCGGACGATATGGAGAACGTGACTGAAGGTCTCTTGTCCAAAAGGTTGTTAGAGCCACTACAGCTTTTAGTTCTGAAAAGTTTGCTCAGACGGATTTTAAGCGAGCCCTTCCTGGATTTCCCTGGTACTTTCAGAGTCTTCTCTCCTCCGCTCGCAGCGGAAAGATGCGTCCGGGTCGCGCTCCGGTCCGGTCGGGCCTTCGGCGTCGACGCTTGGCTGGAGCATGGGGTGCCCTGGCTGGGTTCGGCTTGGGACGGGACCTCGGGAGTCCGTTTGTCGCTAACAGGAGCCTGAGGCCTGGTGTTTACCGAGTCTCGTAACAAGCAACACGCCGGCGAGCAAAGTCCCCCGGACACCACCGAAGGGAAACACTTGAGCGCAAACGCACCCGGCTCCACTTTCTGAGACTCGGTCTTCTGGCACGCATTGATGCCCAGGCCATTCACCTCCTCTGACCCGAGGCCCTCCAGCACCAGCAGCGCATCGCTGGTCTCGGTAGGGTCCTCTCCCTGCCTGATTCCAGCCGAGCCGAGCACGCTTTGACACGAGCAGCGCTGCAGCTCGCCATCCTTGAGCAGAAACTCGGGAACCGGAGCGACTCTCAGCTCGCCGAATTTCCTCGCCAGCTCCAGCACAGGACCGTCGGGCAGCTGATGAAGCTGCCGCTGCGCCGTCCCCGAGCTCGTTTTGTGATCCACCACCGGCGGCCAGTCTTGGTTGTCGGTGATCAAGCGATGCCGGTGGCACAGCTCGGCTCCATCCGTATCCGTAGCAACCGCTGGCAGCTTGAGCTGCGGATGCAGCGTCCATGTAGGCGGATGCTGAGCATCCACAGCGCCAGACTCGGAAGCGAGCGCCACTTGGTCCTCAAAAGCCCTGCGCTGATCCTCCGAGTTGCTCTCGGCGAATCCCTCGGAGTCTCTCGATATGTTTCTGAACACCAACAGCTGAGGCCCCATTCCACCTCGGTGGGTGAGATCGTAACCGTGGGCCTCGGCTGAATGAAGAGTAGGCGGCGGCGCAGACAGCGCAGGTCTGGTCGCCATCACTCCCGAGTCAGGTGCCTCCGTTCCGCTGGCCTGCGGAGCTTTGTTCACCGCTGAGATGTGGCCGTGATTCTGCGTGCATTCAAAGTTCCCCTTGATAGCCACCGACGACAGATTCCCATTCTCCTCGTCCAAGCGGTCATCCTCGGCCGCGGAGACCAGGCGCATCAAGACAAAATCGGGAGACATATCTTGCGCGTTGTTCATTATTATTCCTCAATATACTGAAGGAATGAGCGATATCAGCGTTTCACATTGCTTCCAGTCATGAGATCTCGCTCGTGTGATGATGGTAATGATGATGGTAATCCTCTTGGTGTTAGTTAGGTAGCCCCCTCACTCAGTGCCAGACAATTAGTGCATATAAACTCTATTTCAGTCGCTCCTTCAACATTGCGCACGTCCTCGTCTCATTTCGCGTCCGGCCTTAAAATCCTCCACGGGTCTTTGTAGGGTCATACATAACGCTTCGTTTCACGCAATCCTAACGGCGTCTGTGGTCACATTACTGTCGAGGCCCCACCCGCTCGCTCACTTCCGCGAATTCGATGCGTTTCGTGTTTGGTCTTATCGGTGCCATTGCTGTCCACTTGGCTGCAGGCTATGTGCTGTCCCCCTTAGTGACGTGCACCGTGCTGTAACGTTGCTTTCATGTCATTTACCGCGCTGTTGTCTGGAAGATGGCCTTACCCACTGATGTTTATGATGCATCAATTGTAGTGGCATCGCCTTTCCGCACGATTCCAGCACCAGCCAAACTCTCCCTGCATATCGGTTGAGTCAAAGACAAATGACTTGCATGATATCATCATTTGAATAATGACTCTCATCCTCATGTAGCAGCTAAAAACGTAAAGCATCGTGTCAAACACAAGGCCTACAATCGAGAGAATATAAAATATCATGCTGGTTATCATATTATGTAGTGTGTATAAATTTAACTTATTTAAACAAAAAATGCATTGGTTTTATTTTCTTTTTTCGTATTACTAATGCAGAATATGGAGTATTTAACCAACAAGGTTAAATATAAATTTAAATGCTAGAGTTTTTATTTAATGCATTTCAATTAATAATCATTTGGAAAGAACTATCAAAATTCAGTTTAGTTTTAGATGGAACAAGTCAACTTTCCAAAAGTGTTTCATGTCATCTACGCCTATGTATATATATATATATATATATATATATATATATGTCTATTAAAAGGCATATAGATATGCAATACAGTTATTGTTTACATTTACCCATTGTTCTGTGGTCAAGAATTTTCATTTGCGAAATGCGATTTAATTGATGGACCGAATGGTGTCGCTATACACAAACATTTACACATGCCCACAAGATCCCTTTAAAACCTGCCATCTCATAACACGAAGAGTGGATTTTATTACAGTTATGGGTTTACACAAATATCCAGACGAAAATGTGTTTTCACAGAACGCTGTCAGAGAAATATTACATGCGTTGACTACATCCTCTCCAATTAAATGCATACAACTGTGCACAAAGCTGAACACACATATCCATCCATAAAAAAACAAAAACATTTACACAATTGATTTTTTTGATAATTGTGTGCATATAGATGCACGTGTATACACACAGCCACAGCTTCTGCAGTCCTGAGTGGGGGTGGGGCCCCACAGGAATGAGTGTTGAATCTCAGAATCCTGTTGCCATGGCACCAAAACAAGGATTTGCCTGCATTACCCAGTATGACTGGATTTGTCTGAATCATCTTTCTCTCTCTCACACACACAGATCTGACAGACGTTCATTCATGTAGAATACATGTGGAATATGTTTTCTTCTTCCTTTATTTTTTAATTTCCCTGATTGTTGCACTAAACATTTGGCAGTTCAGAACGCAGTTTGTCTATCCGAGATTAACATTTCAGTGCACTTTATCTGCCAGGCAGATGCACACTTGTAAACCGCTACATGCACATATTCACAGATGCACAAGTCGCACGCACATACACAGTCCGTAAAAGACCACTCATGACTGACCCAGCCGGGGAGTGTTGGGTTAATCCACAAAGCGGTGAGATTCTGATGCATACCCCAACAGAGAGGATTACCCTCCCATCCTCTCATCCATCAGCCCATCCTCATGCACATACACTCATCATAACAATCCAACATTAACAGATGTGCTACTCTCAGCGCTCACCACTACCGGGAGATTGGGAGAGATGGGAGAGAGGGAGAGATTTACTGGAGGGCTGCAGAGTGAGTGAACAGGTAAGCAGAGAGAGAGACAGCGGTATGTTGACGGTTTCTCGTTAATCTCTGTTTCTCACTCCAGTTTCTTGCAGGCCTATTAACTCCACGCTGTGCAGGTCCCAGCATCGTCGCATCCAGGGTGGACCCGGCCAACTGATTGCAGGACGCATGGAGTTTAAGCATCGCCTCCTCTTTGTGCTTCGTCTTCACCCTCGAAAATGAATAGTGCATGTCGGTCTGTGTATGAATGCACACTTATTTGTGTGTGAAACCAAGGCGCTGTTGGCAGCAAAGTGCGGTTGAACTCTATCACCACCGACACCCGTCAATCAGTTAACAAGAAGAGGAGAGAAGAAACAAAACCAGGAATAGAGAAGAAAAGAAGGCCAAGCATCTTTCAGGATGTGAGTAAGCGTTAAGCTGATCTTTACCGTCACAAAAGCATTGGAAAAGCAGTTGCTTCAAGAATGGGCCCGTGTGTTGGTCTGCTTCCTCTGCTGCTGCTACTTCCCATCCTGCTCTCTGCTCAGCTCACCACTGTGTCTGAACTTGAGGACACGTCCAACTTGGAGTTCACCCCTACTCCTTGTCTTACTGACCCAAATACCGTAGCGGGGAAGAGCTCATCTTCCAGTGCTCGACCCACCAGTTCGGCTCCAGTAAAAGCGAGCACAGAGGAGGACCAGTCTGCTGCGGAGAGTTACTTCTACACTGGCAATTCGTCTTCTTTGGCTGCCTCTACCTGCACACGGAGTTTCCAGCTGCCTGTTCGACTGGGATCTCCGCCTAGAGACCTTCTCCCTCTCTTGCACCAAGCCATAGCGTCTCTGACCAATGCTGCCAACTTTCTCAACCTGATATTCCAAGCTAGTGAGCTGAGAGAAACGAGTGTACGAGAGGATATCGAGTGGTACCATGCACTGGTGCGGGCCATGCTCGAAGGGGACAGGCCGGGCCTGGTCAGACGAGCTTTTCTAACATTCGACGCAGACCCCACGATTCAACAGCCCCAACTGGTGCTCCGTGCCTCCAAAGGCACAACCCAGGACATTCATCTGCAGGACCTGACATCTGCCTGGAGTAGCTTCCGTCCTCCTGTACCTGACCAAAGCTGGTTCAATATGTTTAAGTCTAGCTCTCCACCCCTCCATGCATTGTCGAAACGGGTTCTTCTAAATGACCTAAGCACCCTAGACACTCCCAAGTGGGCACGTGGGGATAGTTATGTGATCAACAGCAGCGGGGTTCAGTGGGGCGAAACCCCTTTCCTTGAGTGCGTTGACGGACGTTTTTTGCCAGGGTGGTTACTGAGTCTCTCAGTGCCATTTTATGGTTTAAAGCCAGACCTAAACCCAGAGTTCAGGTGAGTGCACTTTCTTGCTGAAATGGTTTCTCGTTTTTGTGTGTTCAAGTTTGTGTACTCATAATGTCTTTAAAAATATTTCTTAGTCTCAATTCCCTTAAAGGGATAATTCGTCTAAAAATGGACATTGATTACTTTCTGTGAAATACAAAAGAAGATATTTTCAAGAATGTTTCAATAGTTTTTTTGTCCATACAATGAAAAGGAACAATTCCATATTTTATAGACAAAAATTATCTTCTTTTGTATTTAATTGAAGAAAGAAAGTCATCAGGTTTGGAACATTACATTTTTGGGTGAACTATCCGAATAATTGCATTACTTCTTTCAAGTCTTCCATCATTACTGTATCTTTGTTTTGGTGGTGTAGGGGTGTTATCCGTGTCGACGTCAACATCCAGGGATTCAATGTGGATCAGTGTGCCAGTGGAGACTTCTGGTTTGCAAACACACATCAATGTAATCGGACCAGCATGGAGGTGAGCGTACTGTACACTGAACACAAATTCAATCATTTTATAAAGTACTTACTGCAGGCCCCATGGGTTTCCAGAGTCATCAAGTTTAATCAACACTTTACAATAAGGTTCAACTTCTTAACATTATTTAAAGGGATAGCTCGACCAAAAATGAAAACTCGGTCATCATTTATTTCCCTCACGTCGTTCCAAACTTTTACGACTTTCCTTTGCTGTGCGAAACAAAAAAAATAATATTTTGAAGAATGTCTCAGTGTTTAGTATTAAAAATGTATTAGAATATTTAGATTAATAAAATGCTGTAAGATTGTTCATCGTGTTTTCATTGTCAAAATGAAAGAAAAAAGAGAAATTTAACCCACAATGAATGCACTATATACTGTATAATAGGCCGTTTTTGCATGGGTGGATTTCACAAACCAGGGACAAGCAGGGCCAAAACACATTCAGAGATCCACTCAAAACACTTGCCCCTAAATGTCAAGAGGACATTTGTGGGGAAGTGATTTATTTTTGTATGTGTCTCTGTGAGCATGTTTGGTTCTCCACTGTAATCTATTATGTTAGCATTTGAATTTTGTTATCAGCTATGCGTTCCTCTAATATATTTTCTGTAAATTACATCACAAGATCGATTTTTTGGATTGACAATCCTTGTTAAAAATTGATACTATAATATGTATACCTGGGCCAAAAATAATGATTATTTCATTTACTCCCCCTTATGTTGTTCCAGACCTGTATGACTTCCAACATAAAAAATGACAAATTAAGAAATGTTTTGTTTTTTAAATATTCATACAATGGAAGTCACTGATAACCAAAACTGTCTGGTTACCAACTTTCTTCAAAATATCTACTTTTGTGCTCCACTGAAGAAACTCATACAGGTTTGGAATGACATGAGGGGAAATTAATGAAGAGTTTTAATTTCTACATGAACTACTCTTTTAACTTTAAAACCACACACTGTTTCGTAATGCCTGTTGCCATCAGATCTGGCATCTCTCCATGTATATTATCTAGATATTAAGTTTGAAATGCATTAGTACATCACCTGCTTTGCTTGTTATTTTGCCGGATTGTTATATACGTTTACCATTTCATCTCCCACTTTCATCCAGACCTTCTATTTAAAGACGTGAGCACTGGGTGCAGGATGATCTGGAGGATTAGGTTGATAATCCTGTGATGCTCACACACCACAAGCCCCCCCCCCCCCCCCCCCCATCTACCCAACTCTGACCCCTTCCCAGAGGGCACCAGCTCCTACACCCCCTTTCACAAGACCCAGACCCCCCCACCATCCCGTCCTACCAGAGCACAAACTCACAGGTGTTGGCAG
Source organism: Barbus barbus (assembly GCF_936440315.1). Lineage (NCBI taxonomy): Eukaryota > Metazoa > Chordata > Actinopteri > Cypriniformes > Cyprinidae > Barbus > Barbus barbus. The sequence goes on along the minus strand of NC_136715.1, from coordinate 19,462,533 downwards.
GTTAAGCAATGGCAGGATTTGGCACACTGAACGAATTTAATGAGAATTGAGTTGATCCGCCTATAAATGAAAGGAGCAGCATATTAATAGAACAGTGTCATGATGATGCATTCATTACATGAAACATTAGTTTGACACGATGCATGATATAGCCCCATGAATAAGGTTACATGTTGGACACAAACTCTGTTTATTTAAATGGACAAACTGACGTAGACAAGAATTCGTTTTGGTTTTACTTAAGAAATATTTTATAGTTTCGCGCACACTTAAAAATAATGGTGCTTCACGATGCCATAGAAGAAACTTTTTGTCTAAATGCTTCCAGAAAGAACCTTTAACATTTTTCACAAAAGGTTCTTTGTGGTGAAAGAAGGTTCTTCAGATTATGAAAAGGTAAGAAAGAGATGGTTCTTTAAAGAACCTTTGACTCAATGGTTCTTTGTGGAACCAAAAATAGCATCGCTGTGAAGAACCTTTTGAAGCACCTTTATTTTGAAGAGTGCAGACTATTGGAAGATACAGATTCAACAAATAGAACAATAAATACAAACATTTAAAAGGATAGTTCACCCTAAAATGCAAATTACATAATAATTTCCTCAACACCAAGTTGTTCCAAACTTGTAAGAGTTAATTTCTTCTGTTGAAAACAAAAGATGATGTTTTGAAGATTGCCGGTAACTGACCAGTCGCTGGTCCACACAGATTTACATATTATGGACAAAAAATACCATGGAAGTCAATGGGGACCATTATGTTTGGTTGTCAATATTCTTCAAAATATCTTTTATCTTCAGTAGAAGAAAGAAACTATTTTTTGGGTGTACTATCCCTTTAACAAAATTAAGTTAAAAAAAAAGACTAAACGGTTTCAATAAATTCCAATGAGTCAATCGCTGTAAAATGTACAGATATAATATATTACTCCTTTTCAAGAATCAACAAAATGGTTTTAATAATAAATAGAGACTGAAAAGCAACAGAGAAATTATTTTTTATTTATTCCTAATTGTTCCTCTCCACAAGGATAATACCCTCTTATTAATAAGAATCATGTTCTTAAGTGAGTTGTCTGATTAAATAAAGGTAAAATAGAAAATAACAAATGTATGTGAACAGTGCTAGATTTCCCTGAATAAAAAGATAAAGCTCTGTCAATGGAGGCATTACCCCTCCATTTAGGATTTAGCTTAGATTAACTCAGAGTGAGTCAGATGTGTGGGTCAGCCGACTCTCGCAGATAAACCGCTGATGAGGGACTGACTGCACATGCAATTAATGGCAGAAAGCAGAGAGAGCACAATCATACCCAGTCACTGGCAGGAATATCAGTGTTGATTCCCCTTTTCTGGGAGTAAGACATTTGCTTAACGCCGAAGGTAAACACATGAGCAGACTTCATGTCTCTTTCTTTCTCTACCCCCTCAGTGTGAAACCATCCCACAACAGGGCTTCCGGATGGGTCAGTACTGCTGCCGATGTAAAAAGGGCTACTACAGTCCAAATCCAGACAGAGAAAACAAAAGTAAGAATCTTGAAACAATCAAAAATCAGTCGCACAGAAAAAGCGAGTCTACAGTGGGCTCTGTCTTATTTCATTGGATAATATATAGCTAACATGATGACCTATAATAGTATCTGAATTATTTATTCAACTTAAGTTATTTGTATTTTTGATAACCCTAGTGAAAAATAAATATACTAAAATAGATTCTGAATTTTGGTCATAAACAGGCAGGGTCGAGCATCAGCAAACAGATATGTATGAGGCAAGACAAAGAGTATTCCAAAGGCTGGCATAGATCATCGATCGGTGTACAAAATACAGAGGGCTTGACAACTATGAGGTTCCATTTGTGCCAAAAATGAGTCGACTGCTTTGTGCTTTGTACTATACATTTGTCTTTGTCTACAGTCATTGCCTACTTGATCAGGTAAATCAGTATATGTTGGCGTGTATGTTGTCTGTTGACATCGCCTTAATCTGTCGTCCTGCCTGCTTTTTCTCTGTTGATATTACTGTCGTCCTTATTGTCATTTTGTTCCATCATCTTGTTCTTTCATCCTTACTGTCGTCCTGTTCTGTCATCCTAACCAGTGTTGGGGAAAGTTACTTTTAAAAGTAATGCATTACAATATTGCGTTACTCCCTAAAAAAGTAACTAATTACATTACATTACATTACAAAGTAAATTCACGTCTGTTCAGTAGAATGCAGGAGAAGAAGGTTCAACACTCTTCAGCAATAAAAAACAATGAAGCACAATTGTTAGTTTATCTAAAGTCATTTTTGCTTATTAGTATGGTTGAACTGGATCATCAAAGACATTGGTTAATAAAATGGGATTAGATACATTTGTGTTGTTTAACATGTTTAATTATTTCAGGTTTGTCTCATATTCAGAGTTTGCATTTCACTGTTTTAATTTGATGAATACTAAAACTGCGAGTGGGATGAAAGGGAAAGGGGAAAGGGAAGTAGTGTGTGGCCAAGTATGGTGACCCATACTCGAAATTTGAGCTCTGCGTTTAACCCATCCAAGTGTACCCACAGTAGTGAACATACACCCACAGTGGGCAGCCAATGCTGCGGTACCTGGGGAGCAGTTGGGGGTTCGGTGCCTTGCTCAAGGGTCTCACCTCAGTCGTGGTATTGAGGGTGGAGAGAGTGTTGGTTATTCACTCCCCCACCTACAATCCCTGCCGGACCTGAGACTCGAACCCACAACTTTCGGGTTACAAGTCCAACTCTCTATCCATTAGGCCACAACTTCCCCTAATGCTTTACTAATTAATGCACATTCACGTTTAGTCTAGAACTACAGTAACAGCATGTTCACACCGTGCACTGTCAGTCAATAAATAGAAAAAAAGTAACTCAGATATTTTCTTGTAAATTAAAAAGTAATGCGTTACTTTACTAGTTACTTTAAAAAAGTAATATTATTACGTAACTCGCGTTACTTAATGTAATGCGTTACCCCCAACACTAGTTCTAACTGTCCTCTTGTTCTGTCGTCTTATTCTGTCGTCCTTAATGTCGTCTTGTTCTGTCATCATAACCTTCATCAGCGTGGTAAAGTTAGTTTCAAATGTCATATTCGACTAGGATGCTTTAGGGGCCGTCTGCAAATGTACCTCACAGTACAAAACGAAGTCCAACAATTCATTCAAATTAATGTTTACAGGAAAATACTAAATGCCTAGTGGGCAAATTGACTAAATATATTTAGCCAATATCTTGCCTTAGACAATACTTCCAACATCTCCCTTGCTATCTTTAGAGTACACAAATATTTTCATGAAAAAAAATTAGGCTACTGTATTTTTTTTCTTCATGTTACAAAGGTTGTAGAAGACTGACTTATTACAGGTGAAATTTTGCCAATACCTCCATTACTGTATGTACAGTACACATTTTTAGAAACAAATTATAGTAATTTACCAATAGTTTTTTTTTTTTGCATGTTCCAAAGGTTGTAGTACATTCCTAGTTATGAGACTGGCTTACTACAGGTGAGATTTTGCCAATATCTCCTTTACTGTATGTGCACTACACAAATATTTTTAGAAACAAAATTGTTGTAATTTATCAAAAGTGTTTGTTTATGTTCCAAAGGTTGCAGTACACTCTTAGTTACAAGACTGACTTACTACAGGTGAGATTTTGCCAATACCTCCCTTACTGTACATACAGTACACAAATATTCTTAGAAAAAACTACTGTAATTTACCAAATGGGTTTACAGTGTACAAATGCACAGTGCACAAATCATTTTTAGAAAAAGATTGTAGTGTTTTCTTATTTACAAGACTAACTTACCACAGGTGAGAGTTTGCCAATATCTCCCTTACTGTATGTTCAGTACACAAATAGTTTTAGAAAAAAAATAACTAGTTATTCACCAAGAGGGTTTTATCATGTTCCAAAGGTTGTACTATATTTAGTCAGTTTTGCCCACTAATAACTTACCAATAGTTTTTTTTTCATGTTCTAAAGGTTGTACTACAGTAATTTTTATGAAAATAGTTGTGTACTGTACATATATGATGGGAGGTATTGGCAAAATATCACATGTAGTAAGTCAGTCTTGTATCTAAGAACATACTACAAACTTTGGAACATGAAAAAAACCTATTGGTAAATTACTAAATTAATTTTTTCAAAAAATATTTGTGCACATACAGCAAGGGAGATATTGGCAAACTCTCACCTGTAGTAAGTTTTGTAACTAGGTAAAAAAAAAGGCATTTTTGGTGAATTACATTAGTTTTTTTCTAAACATATTTGTGCACTGTACCTCCAGTAAAGCAGGTATTGGCAAAATTTCACCTGTAATATGTCGGTCTTCTACAACCTACAACCGTTGTAACATGAAGAAAAAAAAATGTTTTTCATTAAAATATTTGTGTACTGTACAGACAGTAAGGGAGATGTTGGAAGTATTGTCTAAGGCAAGATATTGGCAAAATATATTTAGTCAGTTTGCCCACTAGGCATTTAGTATTTTCCTGTAAACATTAATTTGAATGAATTGTTGGACTTCGTTTTGTACTGTGAGGTAAGTTTGCAGACGGTCCCTAAAGCAGCCTAGTCAAATATGAAATTTGAAACCAACTTTACCACGCTGATGAAGGTTATGATGACAGAACAAGACAACAGTAAAGACGACATTAAGGACGACAGAACAGGACGACAGAATAAGATGACACAAGACGACAGAACAAAACGACAATAAGGACGAAAGTAAAAACAACAGAGAAAAAGCAGGCAGGACGACGTCAACAGACAACATACACGCCAACATACGGATTTACCTGATCAAGTAGGCAATGACTGTAGACAAAGACAAATGTATAGTACAAAGCAGTCGACTCATTTTTGGCACAAATGGAACCTCATAGACAACAGGGGTAATCCAGAAACATGAGCTATAGTCCAGATTAGGTACAAACAGAGTCCAAGCAGCGAGACGAGTAAATCCAAGATACACGGGAAAGAATCAGGAAACAGGAAATGAGGAAACACGAAATGACTAGACTGAACTAGAACAAGAAACTATGCTCCGTAAAGCAGCTATCACTAGGTGAGTGAAATACACAGAACAATACTAGAGACTAAACAGAAACACGGAATGGCTCGGTAAAGCAGCTAGCACCAGGAGAGTGATAAATGCAGAACAATACTCGGCAGTATGAAAACGATCTGAGTAGGTGTTATATAGTGGGTGTAATAGCACTCAGGTGAGAGTGTGATTGGAGACAGCTGTGTGTACTTGCAATGGATGATGGGAAATGCAGTCCAGGGTGATATGTAACAGTCTGTGTGGTGTGAAAGTCAATGTAATGAAATAGCGATCTCTGGTGGCTAGCGGATGGAAGTCCAAAAACCAAATTCATGGCAACCATAATGTCATTCAAACTGAGAAATATTTAAGCTGTATGATTATTATAGGTTAAATTATTCATTTAAAATTAAATGTTAAAAATTAAAATCAAAAACTGCAAGCGATTACAAACTGCAAATTTTAGAGTGGCCTTTTATTGCGGCCAGCCTAAGGCACACCTGTGCAATAAACATGCTGTCTAATCAGCATCTTGATATGCCACCTCTATGAGGTGGATGGATAATCTCGGCAAAGGAGAAGTGCTCACTAACACAGATTTAGACAGATTTGTGAACAAAATTTGAGAGAAATAGGCCTTTTGTGTACATAGAAAAAGTCTTAGATCTTTGAATTCAGCTCATGAAAAATGGGGGCAAAAACAAATGTTGCTTTTATAATTTTGTTCAGTGTATATATAATATATATATATATATATATATATAATGTATCTATACACACACACATACACACAGTGGGAAAAAAAAATATTTGATCCCCTGCTGATTTTGTACGTTTGCCCACTGACAAAGAAATGTTCAGTCTATAATTTTAATGGTAGGTTTATTTTAACAGTGAGAGACAGAATAACAACAAAAAAATCCAGAAAAAATCCATCGTCAAGCAGCTTTGTGAGAAGGTGACAACAGTTGGTGCGATTATTCGCAAATAGAAGAAACACAAAATAACTGTCAATCTCCCTCGGACTGGGGCTCCATGCAAGATCTCACCTTGTGTAGTTTCAATGATCATGAGAACGGTGAGGAATCAGCCCAGAACTACTTGCGAGGATCTTGTCAATGATCTCAAGGCAGCTGGGACCATAGTCACCAAGAAAACAATTGGTAACACACTACGCCGTGAAGGACTAAAATCCTGCAGCGGCCGCAAGGTCCCCCTGCTCAAGAAAGCACATGTACAGACCCATCTGAAGTTTGCCAATGATTCAGAGGAGAACTGGATGAAAGTATTGTGGTCAGATGAGACCAAAATCCAGCTCTTTGGCATCAACTCAACTCGCCATGTTTGGAGGAGGAGGAATGCAGCCTATGACCCCAAGAACACCATCCCCACCATCAAACATGGAGGAGGAAACATTATGCTATGGGGGTGTTTTTCTGATAAGGGGACAGGACAACTGCACCGCATCGAAGGGGCGATGGACAGGGCCATGTACCGTCAGGGCCAGGGCATTGAAAATGGGTCGTGGGAGGTATTCCAGCGTGACAATGACCCTAAACACACGGCCAAGGCAACAAAGGAGTGGCTCAAGAAGAAGGACATTATGGTCCTGGAGTGGCCTAGCCAGTCTCCAGACCTTAATCCCATAGAAAATCTGTGGAGGGAACTGAAGGTTCGAGTTGCCAAACATCAGCCTCAAAACCATAATGACTTGGAGTGGATCTGCAAAGAGGAGTGGGACAAAATCCCTCCTGAGATGTGTGCAAACCTGGTGGCCAACTACAAGAAATGTCTGACCTCTGTGATTGCCAACAAGGGTTTTGCCACCAAGAACTAAGTCATGTTTTGTGAAGGGGTCAAATACTTATCTCACTCATTAAAATTCAAATCAATTTATAACTTTTTTGAAATGCATTTTTCTGGATTTTTTTGTTGTTATTCTATCTCTCACTGTTCAAATAAACTTACCATTAAAATTATAGACTGATCATTTCTGTGCCAGTGGGCAAACATACAAAATCAGCAGGGGATCAAATAATTTTGCCCCCCACTAGAAAATATAGTATATTCATTTTAATTCATTTAAAATTGGTTCGTTTAAAGAATAATAATTGATGGTATATGGGGTTACAGGGAACAACCGTGTGAATATTACCCGAGCTTGTTACCCAGAAGTCCCTGTGTGTCTGCCCTGTTGGCCTGGCTGTGATGAGTGTGAGGATGGAGCCCCATGTTGGGTGCAGGAAGACTGGCTGCTGAGGACAGGCGTCCTGGCTGTGCAGGGCCTCTTCATGGTCCTTGTGCTTATCAGCATGCTGGTGGCATATCAGTGCAGGAGAACCAAGGTAGGTTTTGAGCACACGATTAATCAAATATGCTATATATCTTACATATTATGGTACTGTGTTTCGATGCATCATTTTAGACACACTCTCAAACAGGTTCCACATGTGCACAAACTTCATGCATTTAGTAATTTCACCTCAGCTTCCCCTCTCCACTTCTCACCCTTTTCTTCTCTCCATCTTTCTATCTCTCAGCGGATCCGATCGTCGGGGCTTTTGCTGCTGGAGATGATCCTGTGTGGCTCTCTGTTGCTTTACTTCCCAGTGAGTGTATGATTCAAATCTTCTTTTCAGATTACTGGACTGCAGTTGAAATCATAATGGCTGGGTTGCACTTAGAAGGCAGAAAAGGATAAAAAGGATAAAATAATAACACTATTTATGGTTGCTAGTAGGTTAACCAACTGTGCAATAATGAAATAGCATTTAGCAAAGTAACTATGTCAGTAATTATACTACAAAAATGTGAATTAGGATATAAGTGAGGTTATTATGCAAACAAAATCACATTTTAGACAATATTACCTTCTTTAACATTTTTCATAACAAGGAAATTAGTGATTGGTATACAGTCATTCAAAAATTGAGGCCAGTAATATTTTTTTTAAAGTAATTAACAATTGTGTGACACTGAAGACTGGAGTAACGATGCTGAAAATTCAACATTGCATCACAGTAATAAATTACATTTTAAAATATTTAAAAATAGAAAACTGTTATTTAAAATAGTAATCATATAAAAGACTTTCAAAAGAAAACAAAAATCTTAATGATGCCAAATTTATGAATGGTAGTGTAGTTTACTTGCAGCATTCTGTAAAGAAACAAAAGAAAGTCATATGGTCTTAAACATACAACATAAGTTTAAGAATGTAATGACAAAATTAATATTATTTTATTTTATTTTTTTTAAGAATTTTGTACCTTTCACCAATAATTTCAGCTTCTTAACTGTATTTTCAGGTCTTCATTTTATACTTCAAACCCAGCACTTTCCGGTGTATTCTGCTCCGCTGGGTCCGTCTGCTTGGCTTCGCCATTGTTTATGGAACTGTGACGCTCAAGATGTACCGGTCTGTAGAACTTCAGTCCTGTAATACCAAATTGATCAAACTCAGCCCTCCCTTCCATCTGTCTCACCTGCACATCTGTCAGATGAAATGTTGCAAAATAAGATGCTATTCTTAAGGCATTTAAAAATTCTCTCAATAATTTAATTAGTGTTTTTCAGTTCTGCTGTTTCTAGAAATAATCAATTTACTTGGCTAACAAAAGTGTCCAATAAAAGGTTTATAATGAATGAAAATAAGTTGAAATAAGTTAAGCCGCTCCATGCAAAAAAAAAAAAAACATAAAAAAAATTAAGCAGCTTAACTGTTTTCAACATTGATAAGAAGCAAATCAGCATATTAGAATGGTTTCAAGATCATGTGACACTGGAGTAATGGCTTCTGAAAATTCAGCTATGCATCACAGGATATAACGATAAAACGGACTAGTTCGCAAAAGCAGGTTTTTCACATAATCTCTCAAATAGTTAACTAATGATTTGACAGCAGTGGGTCTTGAGGCAAAGTTGTCTATTGATATGATATGATATGAATATTGTATATATGTGAAATGCTGTGTGATTACAGAGGCGTAAAACTCGTTAGCACCACCCTTTGGCCGATTTCTTTCAAATTTGTCACAGACCTTTAGGGCCAAGAGACAAACAGGCCCACTGAGTTTCGTTCCAATCAGCCTCCGTTAACCTTGTCTAATTGGTGCTAAAATTTCATTAGCCGATGGCAGCCATGTTTTTTTTAGATGCGCATAGGCTATGTCCACATAGACACTTGTGACATGTTGGACAAAGACACTGCATAACAATTGTCAGGTTGATCAGACTAGATTTAGCCGTTTTAATGTTTGTTTGTTTTTTACTCTTATATCGCCACCAAGTGGCCAAACTCTGGAAATTAAACTATCTTTTCATTTGACTTCAGATTGAGATCTTACATAAGTGTTCTGAGTTGGGCGAAGATATCTCAGTTAACTCTCAAGAGTTCTAGGTGTTTTACTAAAAGTAGCTCCGCCCCTTTCGACCATTTTGGCATTCCATCGCATCGAAGAGTCGAAAGTTAAACTTAACTTTCATGCATTTTGTCCATCGTGAGCCAAGGATTCCAACAATATAAGGCACTTAACGGTTTATGAGTTACTTTTGATCACTGTAGCGCCACCATCAGGGCACTTGGAGCGAGCCTTGGTGACACTGTAGATGGTGTGAGTACTACCATCCCTCCAAGTTTCAAGTCTCTGCGACTTATAGTTTGGTCTGCCCGATCACTTTTAAGTGGAGAATGCTGATCTTTGGCCATTCTATTAATTACAACAGGGTTTCAGCACTTGCGTGCATGAACCCCTAATAACAATATTCATAATGTTCCTCCATGAGTTGGCCCATTCCATGTAAAATAAAACAGCTTTTATTAGGCTACAAATGAGTTCACATGATATGTATAATATTATTTTTTTTGGTTACATTTTATTTTGATTGTCCACTTTAGACATTCTACTAAATAACTTTGTAAATACATGTCAACTACGTCAATTAATTCTCATTCATTTGCAACTACATGTCTACTAACTCTTAGAGTAGACTGGTTTAGGGTTAGCAGAATAAGTTGACATACACTTGCAAAGTTTCTCATAGTCAGTATGGTGTGGAGCCATCAAAATAAAGTGTTAGAAGATATTAAGCAGATAGTCTACTAATACTCTAATGACTGCTAGTTGGCATGTAGTTGCAAAGTTACTTACTGTTAGTAGAATGTCTAAAGTGGACGCTCGAAATAAAGTGTTACCGTTTTTTGTTAGGGAAAAATTACTGACTGCACCTAAAATTCTGTAATCTTTGGAGGTGGGGAAAAAAACCTGATAATGCAACCTAATTAAACTCCTTAAATGAACCAGCCGACACGGTCATGTGTTTCCAGGGTTCTGAAGGTGTTTCTGTCACGTACGGCCCAGAGAGTGCCATACATCACTACCACAGGTGTGCTGAGGATGCTGGGAGTTATAGTGCTTACTGTCAGCTGGTTCCTGTGTGCGTGGACCGTGGGCGTCCTTCAGAATCGAGACCGGAACGTTCCACTGCTGATCATTTCCACCACCTCAGAAGGACAAGGCTTCAATGTGTGCGACCTGGACCGGTGGGACTACATGATGGCTGTGGGTAAGTGATATCATTTTTGACCGGTGGCAGTAGTCCATCAGTTTTCTTGAGTGTCTGGCAGAGAGATTAATTGAAACTGGGGCACATTAGTAGATCAGACAAATGAAAGGATGAATGGTCCTGGATAATTTAATGTTCTTTGAAGCATTTAGTTGATGATTTGAACACCGTTAAACGCTGTCATTGGATATGATTCAGCATTAACCACTACCTACCATACTAATAACATACCACAACAAATAATAATAATGTTACTGCTATAATGTCATAAATTAGACTAAGTGAATGAGGGACTGACCTGAAATGACACCAGGAGATGAAATAGATTTACACAATCATTCTGGCACACTCCGAATTACCTTTGGACATTCAAAGACAGCTTACACAACAAACTTTGGATTATTTATGCCGTGACACCATAGCCTGTAATACTTAGCACTGTATATTTTCTATTAAATAGATAATCCTTCTTGTCTTGAGCTGTAACTCTTATTTATGCTGTACATAAATAACTTTTTGTCTCATTTTGTCAATGTCTCGGTTAGCTTAACGCAGTACACGTATCAAGATTAACTAATAACCTACTCCTAAATATAATGTAGAAACTTTACATTTTCTGTAAAGCTGCTTCGCAACGATTTGTATCAAAATTATATCATATGTAATAAAATTATATCACAGAGAGGACCTATATGAACCCTCATCATGTTTTTTAATATTAGATATTTTTACATAAAAAAGCAACACTGGGTTCAAAGTTAGAACTGATGCAACTATCTGCAGATCATAATTATTTATTTATTTATTTATTTAAGTCTCATTTAAAGAGTAACGTTTTTGGGTTAAGAAATAAGTTTGGTCAGCATATGTAGTCGAAACTATTTTCATTTAACCAGCAAACCCTAAAACAGGAAATTATATCACAGAGAGAACTTCTATAAACCCTCATAACCATGCAATTTATTTCAAAATGTTATATTTTGATCTTGGAAAAGCAACTTTCATTTGGACCAAATGGAGTAACCCTAAGAAAAACTGATATTTATAATTTACATAATACAAATAATAATAAAAAAAAAGTCACATTGTCCTTACACATTTTTCACTTCATATATTTCACTGCCCTATTGCTGTTGTGTATATTTGTGTATGTGACAAATAAAAGCTTTAAAGTTAACAAAAAGTTGTTTTTCTCTCTCAGCGGAGCTGTTATTTCTGTGCTGGGGCAGTTTCCTGTGCAGTGCAGTGAAGACGGTACCTTCAGCATTTCATGAACCACGTTACATGAGCATCGCAATCCACAATGAGCTACTGCTCTCCTCCATGTTTCATCTTTTCAGGTGGGGGAATAAAGTTGTTCTGATTTATCACTAATCAGAAGAGGTTGTTCTATTGACTTCTTTGTCTTTGCAACTTTCAGGTTTGCAAGACCATCAATTCATCCTGACTGGATGCTCTTGCTGTTCTTCACTCACACCCATGTCACAATTACAGTAACACTCGGCCTGCTTTTTGTACCCAAGGTACTGTCCAGAGTATCATTGTTTACTTTTGCAATGTTTTACTTTCAGTAAATAGCATAAGTATTCAAAATAGATGCAGCGTCCATCTATTTATTAAGTACTTTCTGATAAACTAGCGCACATATCACACATTTCTCACATTAATGTTATGTAGCCTGTGCCAAGCAAAAATCAGCATTGGTGTTTGTTGCAGTTCCTCCACATGTCTCGGCCTGGCCGAGAGGAAATAGCTGCAGAAGTATATGAGGATGAGGTGGACTTGCGTCGCTCATGTTCTTACCTCAACAGTAGTTTCAACTCTAACTGCTGGAGTGACCACAGCCTGGACCCTGATGACATTCGGGTAAAACACCTTGCCCTGCAGCAGCTCTACTAACTCACACATGCTCACACTTCCATATAAAGAAAACCACATACACTTACACTTTGACATTTTATACTTATGAATTACATAAAAAGCATACATTTGACCTTTCACATTAAATGAACTAATATAAACTAAGTCTAAAATTTCATAAACATTTACTAAGTATAAAATAATGCGAAGATAAAAGAAGCTTGTTTAGCTTTTTGTCTTTATTTTACGGGAAAGAGTGCAGCAAGGGGTGGGTGAGAGAGAGGGGAATGGGTTTGGGATATGACCCAGATTGGACTCAAACCTTGGTCCCCATGAGCCAACATGTCCCGAGCAATTTTATTATTAAAAATCACCTTCAAAAGAATTACAGAATTATTACCGATGTTGGTCTTCTCCTCCTCCTCCTCCGCCTTTACTTGCCCTCTTTTGAAAAACTACCCTGTAACTTGATGCCTCTTGAACATCATTGTTGTGGACATACCATCACAAAAACCGTCCTACTGTACTGCTCCCTCCAGCTTTCCTCAACTGAAACCCTTTTTCTCCTCTGCACCAGGATGAGCTGAAGAAACTGTATTCTCGGCTGGAAGTCCACAAGACCAAGAGGATGGCAAACAGCAATCCCCACCTTCCAAAGAAGCGCAGTTCTCGCCTCAGTATTGGACGGTCCCTTATAAAACGGATCAGTGAGATCCCAGAAAGTTTAAGCAGGCAATGCAGTCGTGAAGATAAAGATGTCAATGCTGCAATAGGAAGTATAACCCGATCAGGATCTTATTACAAAAGTCATCACACCACAAGCATTAACAAGATGACTGAAACTTTAATGCAGCCCTCTCCAAAGCTGCGGAAGTCCCATAGTGCCTATGATTGTACCCCAGAAAGGGAGGTCTCCCTATTAAACTCCTCCATAAGGAGCAAAGAGAAAAGGGTTTCACTGCATTCTGACTCAGGATCCATCATCGCAACATTGCTGGTCTGCAAGTCTGCCAGTGCCCACAATCTATCGGTAGACACTAACCTTCTACTTCCAGAGCCCAGCAGGTTTCAAAAGTCACTTAGTGTCATAGAACGCAATGGCCATCGCTCTGTGACTCCTTGTAGAAGCACTGAAAATGTGTTGCTTGCTGGCAAAGCTGCCCCAGCAGATAAGCCCCAGCTAACTGTGGATGTTGATATAAAGAGGCAGACTTCAAGTGCCTTGCTCTCAGAGTCATTTGACAAGGCTGAAGTCTGCCCGTGGGAGGTTCCAGAGGAGCTCCCTGCAAACAAGAACCAAAAACATGTCACATATTCCATTTCGACACAAGAAGAACCCAAATCACCTGGTGCTACCTCGTCACCAACGATGTTATATGTTTGTCCATGGGAATTCTTGCCACCTCCTACTCCTGCAACAGAAACTGGGAATGGTATTCAGTCAGATGTTGATTCCACAAAACCCAAGCCTCTGATCTCCTGTAGCGCTCCAGGGTCGCCACACACATTCTCCGGCAAGCCGAAGGACTTTCAGGTTTTCTCTTTCCGCTCCACTACCCAAAGTCTCCTAACAGCAAAAGGCATTGGGGAAATTGGAAGAAGTATGAGCAGAGAGAAAAGCACACAAGAAAGTAATGTTAGGGAGGGAACACTACAGAAATCTTTGTCTACATCCATGAGATTGTCCCCAGGCAGTGCAGCTTCAGACAAGCGTACCCCTCAGACACACAGACGGGCTATGACTACCGTAGGCACAAAACCTTGCCTTGTCAAACAAACAGCAATACGGCTGCCATCTACTGATTCTCCTGAAAGGAGTCCCAAACATTCTGCTCCAGTTCACATCTGTCCATGGGAGTCAGAGGAGGTGATCTTGGAGGTCAGGAAGCAGAATTTGAATGACAGTGTATTACAAAGACAATATAGTGACAAGCAAGTACTATCTGCGACAGTAAGTAATGATGTCTTCAATCCCCCTGAGTTCCAACTGAAATCATTATTGGCTGTTCCTAATACAGAAGTGTGTCCATGGGATGTCCCAAAACCTTTTCATCAAACCAGCATTTCTGATGTCTGTCCTTGGGAGGTTGTGGAAGAAGAGCAATTGCAAACCAAGAGCATACATACCGATGTCTGTCCTTGGGAAACAGATGGTGAGCCATCAAGAATCACTGAAGACAACATATATAATAGCAGTGTTGAAGTCCCTATGTCTGAAGACACCCAGAAGCAGGTAAATGTGAAGCCTGAAGCATGCTCTTCTTATGTACTAGACACAAATATATCTCAGGTAAGACAGGGATACATCAAAACCTCTAGTGACTCAAAACATGGTGAAAGGGTAATTTATGTTAATGCAAGACAAAGTCCAGTAGACCAAGCGATACAGAGAGATGCAGGTTCAGAGGAACCACGTTATATACTGAAACAAGCAGAAAGTGATTTTCCTGAACCACCCCCACCTGTAATTGATGTAAGTCCTTGGGAGTCTGAGCCAAATACAAAAGACGCTAGAAGACGGTCTTTAAAAGAGACCATGCCTCAGAAAGCTACTGTTTGTCCTTGGGAAGCAGAGGATTCTGGGAGGTCAGAAGAGAAGGTGAGTGCTACAAACAAGGGGCCAGTTCATGTAAATGTGTGTCCATGGGAAACGAGTGAGTCTGTGAAGACTACACAGAAACAAGAAAGTGTCTGTGGAGATGTCTGTCCATGGGAGACAAGTGAATTAGTCGAGACCTTACAGAAGCAAGAAGGTGTTTGTAAAAATGTTTGTCCTTGGGAAACAGAAGACATAACGAAGACCTTGCAGAAACAAGAAAGTGTTCATGTAGATGTCTGTCCATGGGAGACAAAAGAGCCTCAAAAGGCCTTGCAGAAGCAAGAAAGTGTCAGTGCAGATGTTTGTCCTTGGGAGACAGGAGAGCCAGCAAAGACAATGCAGAAGCAAGAAAATGTCCGTGTAGATGTTTGTCCTTGGGAGACAGGTGAACCAGTCAAGGCCTTGCAGAAACAAGATAGTGTTCTCGCAGATGTCTGTCCGTGGGAGACAGGTGAGCCAGTGAAGACCCTCCAGAAACAAGAAAGTGTCTACTCCGATGCCTGTCCGTTGGAGGCAAAACAGTCACCCAAACAATCTGTGCCACAAGACTGCACTCATGCCGTCTCATCAAAAAGGCAAGACAGTGCTCAAGAATCTGTCTGTCCCAGGGAAAATTATATGGGAACACCACCAGCAACAGAAAGCAGCACAAGTCAAACTGCCCCAGATATAAGTGAGTTACACCCTTCAGACACAGGCACACAGACAGCAGAAGAGATGAGAGTTAACCCTCCTCTGGCTCGACGTGATGCACTGTACCCTTGGGACATGGGAGGCAGCAGACAAGAATCTATAACAGTGCTTGATAATGTAGATGTCTTCACTTGGGAGGAGACGATTCCAGAGGAAGATGACGGTGATGCAGAAACTGCTGCAGAGGCCTTCATCTTCCCTCCAGACTTGTGAACTGCAAGGGCAGTATCATTGTGCTTTATATAGCTTGAAAGACTCATTGTGACAAAATGGGACCACCGGTCACACTTTACAGCTTTATGCAGAATGTCCCTCCAATGTCATCAGCACACTTCAGTGACTGTTAAGAAATAATTCCACCTATGCCAACTTTCTCCCTCTTCAGCCTAACAAACCATATCTGAAGACTGACTGCTATTAAGACAGACTGCTCTCCTGTGCACATTCCCTTTTGGCCTTACATTGACTCGAACACCCTGTTTAATTTGGTATTGTTTTGTGTGTATTTGTGTTCATATGGCTATGTAGATTATATTGTCAGTAAATCCTACATCACCAACATACCCTGGGTGGAAAATTTAGAAAGTCTGATTCAACACATTTTCAGTCAAAAAACACTGCACTAATATTACTACATAACTAAGTTAAAATATGCGATGTCCTGATATACACATCAATGTTGCTAGTCTTAAACGTTGTACATGTTTAACATCTCTTTTGTCTACTCTAATGGTTTAGACAAACATAAGTTTAACAGCTTTTAATTTACAAATCTAAAGAGTAGCACCATGGTATTTCTTGACAAGGAGCCCCGTCTACAAAGTATTCATTTCAAAAACGCATAACACTACATTATACTATGTGAAATTACATCATAGTGCGTGTGATCAAAAAAATCTAATCTTCCTCTAAGGCAAAGTACTCTTGATCTATAAAAAAATATGATTAATGTTAAAATGAATCAAATATAAATTACACAATGTTTCATAGAAACTCTTACTGTATATGAGGATGTGTAATTAAATGTTCAGGCTTAACAACAAATTGTCTACATGTTTAATTCAACCTATTTACATGCTGCTTCTGAAAATAATAGCAGATGCAAGCACAGGCAATGACCATTAGATTGCACTAGCAATTCCTACCACAGTAAGACAATTGAGTTTATTTTTTAAGTTATTCTATCATTTTGACAGAACTTGCAATGTCAACTTTTCAAATTAGGAACATAAAGACTGTGCTTTTGTATGAGGTAAAGATTTTTGTAAGAACCAATAGTCAGTTTTCAACAGTAGCCAAAGGAAGTTTACATTAACTTCTGTCAATGTAAAAAAAAATGCAACATTTATTTTTATATTCTTAAAAATGTGTGAGTTGAGTATTATGAAATAAACTTTTAAACTGCATAATCCAAGGTGTTGATCTTCATCAAGTTCCATGTGTAATGAAAGTAACACCATGTTGATTAACGTGTATAACAAGTCCATATGTGACCCTGGACCACAAAACCATTCTTAAGTCGCTGGGGTATATTTGTAGCAATAGCCAAAAATACATCCATTCTTCTTTTATGTCAAAAATCATTAGGATATTAAGTAAAGATCATGTTCCATGAAGATATTTTGTAAATTTCATAAAGGCGATTTTCTCAATATTTAGATTTTTTTGCACCCTCCGATTCCAGACTTTCAAATAGTTGCATGTTGGCCAGATATTGTCCTATCCTAACAAACCATACATCAATGGAAAGCTTATTTATTCAGTTTTCAGAAGGTGTGTAAATCTCAATTTTGAAAAATTGACACTTAAGACTGGTTTTGTGGTCCAAGGTCACATATGTGCATGTAAAGTTATTTGAGAGTGCCAAATGAGATAAAAAAAAAAAAAAAAAAAGCAACCACCAAAGTTTTTTTATAAATATTTATTTTGATTATTGGGAATCAGTCTGTACAGAGTGGACCTGTGTTGGATGGAGTAAGGCACCACATTCAGAATTACTTGTACCACTGCACTGCCTTTGGCTTTGGTACCTGGAAATGCAGATCTTCAAACTGCTCCTCAGGCTTCAGAGTAGGACCAGGAATCATGACAGTCTGTTGAAATCAGATGCCAAATTTTAAGTCTTAGTTAAAACATTCCACATTTTCTCCTTGATCCTATTTGTTTACCTTAATAATGGGTTCTTTTGGTGGAGCCCATGCTGGAACAATCTTGCCATGAAGTCTCCAGCGCCCATAGGTGTTGACCAGATGCCTCTCTAGCACTAGGTATTCCAGGACGTCCCTGGGTTCATCTTCATCCCCAAGCATCAACCGGCCAAAGCGGTCATAGATTGCCAATGTCTGAGAGATGGATTGGTATCACGAGCTCAAAATCAGAGTACTCCCATGCAGTCACACTCTTACACACAATTGTTAGTCTAATTCACTGACCTGTTTAGAATGCATACGGAGAGTCACCTGACCGTACATGTTGCCCTTGCTGATCATGTCAGGACACCTTGCATGGACCACCCGCGGTGGCTCCAGTGACTCAACGAAGCGCCAGCGCAGAGTCTTATAACGGTTCCCCCGAACCATTTCCTGCAAAACATGCACACACACATTGAACAATCTGAAATGCTCAATGAGGACACATTTGAGTCAATGCTTTAGTAATTTTGATTATACACATTTTAAATAGTATGTCTTTTAGTTTTTATTCATTATTTCTGTTTTAGTTATTTTGGTCAATGAAGTTGAACTAAATGAAAATGAGAAATGTTGCTTTGGCAACTAGCTGAAATAAAATGTTTACGTGTTTTCCCCCCGGTTTCACAGACTAAAATGCATGTTTGAGCCGTCTGAACTGAAAATATCTTGCTATCTTAAGATATGTCAGTGTCATTGTTCTGTCAAGATGCACACCTTAAATGTTTTCTTAGGCATTCTTGTAAAAGTTGCTAAATATCTTAATTTAACTAAGGCCTAGTCCTGTCTTACGCTAAGCCTCGTTTGTGAAACCGGGCCTTTATATTTTACTTCAGTTAACCTTTACTTAATTTCAAGTATATTGACAGTTTTGATTGGAGTCCGAAACAAGGCTAAAATAATAAACTTGTAAATTCTGACAGTTGATTCATATACAGATTTACTTACAGGGTAACACCTCTCTGTCACCAAAGAATGAAGCTTTTCTTTGTTAAATCTGAGGACGACGAAAAGAGGGCATTTACAAAAACATGATGTTTATTTATTAATGCAGATCTTGTAAGTGGGAAAATGGAAAAGACAGTAAAACTTTGAAGCAGTAACTATTGTTGATAGGATTTCTTTCTTACTGTGTGAGTGCGGCATGAGCATCTATGAAGATTTGCTGAGCTAGTGCTGGGAACGCTTTAGTGGAGAACTCGGGGTCGTGGTCCTTTATTTTACGAAACCTGGTCAAACAGAAAACAGTACCAATATTACATCAGCATCTGAAGTATGAGGTTCACAGAGCGTCACTGAGGCCGCGGTGGTGCTTACGCCAGCTGTGATGCTGCGCTCTGACGCAGCTGTTCTGTGCGCTGCTTCAGACCTTCTTTGGACAGCGTGGAGAGGCGTGCATCTCCTTCAGGAGGAACGTACGGATCAAAGATGCCCGCTGAAAAAACAACAGTCACACAAAATCACTTATGAAAATGAACCATAAATGTGAAATATTGTTAAACAAGTGATGTTGGTTTATCACCTAAACATCTAAAGAACAATGCTCAATACATAAGAGATTTTAGAGAAGGTGTTTCTAAATATAATACCAAGCATATTGAAAAATTTGATGCGCTAAAACAGTCTTATGATTTTTGTTTTTGAATTTTCTTATACACACCAAAGCTGTATTTATTTGATCGAAAATACAGAAAAAAAAAAAAAATAGTACTACTGTGAAATATTACTACAATTTAAAATAACCATTTACTATTTTAAAATATTTGAAAATGTCATCGATTCCTGGAATGCAAAAGCTAAATTTTCAGCATCATTACTCCAGTGTCACATGATCCTTCAGAAATCAGTCTAATATGCTTCTCCGGTGCTTAAGAAACATTTCTGATCTCCGTCAACACTGAAAATAGTTTTTGCTGCTTTATGGAAACTGTGCTACATAAATAAAAATCATGCAATTTAGTGTATGTTTCACAATGATCTTAAAAACGCATTGACTAGGTTTGACACTGGTGTAAATTGTGCCAATGTACACATATCTTAAGAAAGTATATTATTATTAGTAGCAAATGTATTATTAGTGACTAAAGAATGAGCAGGTGAGTCCAGAGTTTTTATTGGAGGAGTTTAAGTTACATATAAATGTGCAGGCGATGACTTGTGTACCTGTGCATGAGATGTTGATGGCTCTCTCGATGTACTGCTGCCGGACCACCACACCAGCAGCCCGGGCTTTAGCGTCCTGCTCGCTTTGGCTTTTCTCTTTCACATTCACCGCAGGAGGAATGAAGAACCGCTTCTTCGTGCGGATCGGAACCAACACCGGCGGCAGCCGCGCGTCCAGCAGAGCCACGGCGCACTGAATTAACGTTACACCAGAGAGAGAGATTTTGACAACAAAGGAGTATATCTCACACATGTATATTTGACCTTTAACAAAAAGAAAACCAGGTAAATAAATCCCTGAAGCGTTTGTAACGTACCCAAATCACCAGTTGACACTCAACTAAAGTATAGTCACTTAAGTTACGCGAGCAGCACTGTACATTTGCAAAAGGCGCCCTGCTTAAGTAAAATTGCAATTTCATACCTTTATATTCTGATATGTTGTCGGTTGAAGGCATTTCAACGTCCTACATATGGAGGTCGCCATGCTCTTGCCACAGCAGCCACACCGACTCCTTCGTGTAACTGAAAAACAGCTAACATGCGTGAATGTGTCTTTAGCGCCGCCTACCGGTGGAGAGGAGAGGTACTACAGTATCTAAAGCGAGATGAGAACCATAGCAATGGAATAAAACAAATACACAGTATGTTAAAATAGATGTAGAGCAGCCTCAGTGCCTTGATTCTGAAACCCGACCTGGGTGGAATGAAGTTTTTAAGAATCATTTTATATAGATGCATTCTCAAACAAAAACTCTTACAAATATTTTATGCCTGCATCGTCAAAACTCCATTTTATTATTTCCCATGACAACTGTAAAATTTTACAAAGTCCTCACGACTGCATTTGATCGATAAGCTAGCAGCTAACGTGTTAAAGCTGTAATACGGATGTCTTTTTCAATAGGTTGAGAAACGCAAGCAATCCATTGCACAAGGTTTCACTCTTGCATCGGATGTGATTTCCTTTATTGCCTAGTTTCTATGTTGTCTCCGGCAATGCTGTAATGAAAATCTTGTGAAATCAAGACCCTCACGATTATAGTATGCAAACCTCAGGCTGCATGGTGCACAAAGTGAACACAAGCTCCCAACACACACACAGGTAAATGTTCATCATCATCATCATCATCATCATCTGCACTTCAGTGTCCCAAAATGGAGCAAAGTCCTGGGCTTTCCTCCCACTGTACCTGCTGCACATGATTTAAATCATTATTTACAAGTATATCCATGAGTGATATGTTTTTGAAACACTCATTTGAACTGTGTGAACCTCTACAGCATAGTCTACATTTAAGGGATACATATTCATCTGTATATAGTTTACAAAATGCACACAAATATAAGAGCATGTAGAGTCATACCTCACATGTACAAATCCAACACAGCATTCCCACAATACAGTTGTGCCCATCATTTATCTTTTTTCTCATCTTCTTTAATGAACATCAATTGTATTTTAAACAAAAGCACATGTCAGGGAAAGATTTGGACAGAATTTGATGATCATGAACTTTGTCTGTTGGTTTGCTGATCAACAAAGCTAATATGAGCCCATTGCATCTCAGCTCGTCAGCGAATAATCAATTATGCAAATCAGGTTCACCAATTTAAGGCCTCTGAGTTTGTCATAGTCCCGAATGCTATTTTTGATTTCAGCAACACTAAAACATTAATTTGATAAAATCTTTGTATTATCATGGCCCATGCTAATTTATCATCCATTGTGTTCATTTCTTTCGCAGTTTCTGGAGGTACAAACTGCAGAAAAGGTGATAGTGACATACAGGAGACAAGGGCAAAGATCAGAGATCATACATATGTATATATAATCACATTTGAGATTAATTGAAGGTCTTAGAACTAATGTTTGCAGTTTACAATATACACACAGTACCATGCTTATGCGTCTTCAGTCCTAACCATGGGATTCAGAGCCGTTACCGTAGAGTCTGTTCAGTCACCTGTGCATCCCAACCTTTAACCCCATTCTGCCCAGTCAAGCCGCCGAGGATTATGGGTAAAACGCGTATATAGCCATTACTAATAAAACAAGAGGAGATCGTCGTTTGTACAGAACAAAAGAAAACACATTTAAAACTGAGCATATCAACGTCATGCTTTTTTTTTTTCTATCTGTGAATGTAAGGTGTAAGATGATTGCGTAATAATACCACTGTATGAGAGGAGTGCCATACTGAGGGAACCACATGTGTACATGCATTACCAGCTCATAATAAAATAACATGAAGAATCTCTTGCGTTCAGTCACAGCTCTGCTCGAGTGCACTTGCGCCTCCTGCTGGCAGAATGGGGAGCTACGTCATACTCGAGAGTGAATAACCTTCTCGTTTCCTAGTCTCGCTTCTCTTTATAGACTCTTGGGTAATTCTTATGATGGAGTTGCAGTTTTGTAATCGTTTCCGTTTTCGCTGAAGATAGCCAGATGATGCTCATTTGGGAGTGAGTGAGCAGGTCAGGGAGGGCTCAGAGTTCAGAGGTCAGACGGGGGGCACTTTCCGCTGCAGCAGGTACTGGTGGATGTCGTCTGCATCTCTCTTGAGCCAGGCGGCATTCAGGAGAATGTTCTCGCAGCACTGCTGTACCGTGCGCTCGGCCGCTGGCGCGTGATGACTTTCAAAGAAACTCTGAAAGCAGAAAAAACCCCAACACTTCGGTTCAGAACAGCAACCTGCGGTGGTTATCGGTCTACATTTTATCTGAATTTTGAACACGGTATCTATTGCTCCATCATCTGAAACCAAACAAACTTCCTGGTTGAAATGTTTGCTTGCATTATATTTCTTAAAAATAAATCCCATGTTTTCAAAAAAAAAAAAAAAAAGTAAAAACATATACACTATAATTTTATAATTTGACAACACTGCTTATAAGTGACATGATGCTCACCTTAACTTCAGCAGCTATTTTATCTATTGCAAACCCATCCACTGTCAGCTGCAGTGAAGAAACAAAATGAAAAAACATATTCATGATACATAATCAATAAATTAAGTCTAATACTGTATTTCCCATCTTAATTTACAGACTGTTGCATTCTATTTGTGCGCTGCACTTGTTTCACCTTGATGAGTCTTGATATGAGGAAGCCGCCCTGGTAACGGTTATGAAGTTCTTCCCAGTTGTCCTTAACAAATTTCCATGCAGCTTTGCGCCCCTGTTTGCTGCTTCCAGCTACGCCCCCGATTACAGACACAGTGTCCTGGGGACGAACCTCCTCCTAAAAATACCACAGCCACACTCAGCGCCACTGTTCACACTTCTGGAGATTTTGAATTCCCACGGACTCAGATTAGAGCGTGTCAGATCAGATTGGATTTCTTGTGAGAATGTTAGCCTAATTCAAAGATGAAATGGTGCTTTATTGATCTCCTGAGAAAAACGGATGCATTGCAGCTTTAAACATGAATCAGAGGGACTAAATAATACTGGTCCTTCAATACATAAAACATCAACAATAATTCCGAGATATGTAATTGACAGGCTTGGCACGATTCACCCAAAAAGACCTGACTGTTTTGTGCCATTTCCTTTATCCGTTCAAACATTTCACACTCTTGCAAAGTGTGGTTCTGGCGCTTTAAATTTTCCCAGTCTGACCTATTTTCTACAGTAAGTGTGTGCGTGTATTTGCGTACCGACAGAGCAAAGTTAAGCACTCTCTGGATGAGGTCAGGGGCGGGAATGGCTCCCAGCACCCTCTCGATGCGGTTCTTCTCCTCCTGCATGTCTGCCTGCTTGTGAAGCTGAACATGAGAGATGCATTTTATTTGTCTGCACCTTTAAGGCTGTTGCTGTGTAATGTTCAGACACGTGTTAATTTTCACCTTGAGCATGGTGTCAAGCGTTGTGCTGTCTCCCTGCTTCAGAACTGTTAGGTACACCTAAAGGGATGCAAAAAAACACCTACGTTTACAGGAACATGTTGAGCCAGTACTAATAAAAACAATACAGGAACACCATTTGCAAAATCAGCTGATAGATGTCGAAAGCAAAACCAAAAATTCAGGATGCACTTGGTCGAAAACTGTAATTATTAATAATAATTAACAGTGTTAATATAAACAAAAACAATAAAACGGAACATAAATTTGATCTAATAATCAATTAATCATGTTTCTACTCCCAATTTCTTGTTGAAATATAAACATTCAAACGATGATTCTCGTAACTTTTCATGACAGATTTACTCAAACATTAAATAATGAAGACAACATGTTAAGAAAAAATACAATAATTGTAAAATACGGTGCATATATTTAGCAAAATACTTCTTTCTCGAGTTTTCTTTTTCTAATTGATGATCAATTTGGACATCATGGACATTCAATGACTTTCCTGCGTACAAGATGGTTGATGTTGTCCTACGTTTGAAAAACTTGAACAAACGATTGAACAACTGCACGAGACTTGATACATTTCAGTATTACGGTTTCTTTCAACATACCTTATGATGTTCATTCATATTTATTTTGTGCTATAACTAATAATAAAGATGAGACTAACAGTACATGTGTATAATTAAACAGTATCAAAACAACAATCAATTCACATTAAATGGCATCAAAACAATGTTACTGTTTGTATTTTGTGATAATATTGACAGAATTTTACATCTGAGACTTTGTTTCATATTTCTTGATCTTGAGATTTAAGAATCCAGATCAGTATCGACTAAAATGAGAAATCGATACTGTTATTCAAGCACTAGCATCCACACAGCTGTTCCTGTTGTATTTTATCAACACTGTCTACAATCTAATTAATCTATTCAATTAACTTCAAACGAAATTATCACTAGCACATTGATGCAAATGTGTCTGTACTATGAGCAGAAATGCAAGACGACTCACTGGACTCCTGAGGTCTGCAGGCAGGATCTGTTTACCCTCCACGTGTTCTTTGAATCTCCGCCGAGCCTCCTCCAGTGTGGCCTTATGCCCCGCTTTCCCCAGCTTCCCCAGCACCAGACCCCGCAGTAGGGCATCCAAATGCCCTGAACAAGACACAGGATAGAGGGGCAACCAACAAAAAAACACTTCATTTGAATGATACGAATCAAATACAAACCATTGAACTAAAACAGAACAGCGTTAATGGAGATATATGTACAATGCAAACATAAGTTTGTGAGAAACTGCAGATTTTATTAAGTTATTTGGTTCAACTATTCCTTTAATCGTTTCATTGAAACGAAATGTATATCTTCTTGCATGTCAAATTCTTCAATTAGTTTGTGGTTCATTATTCATTTTAATGAAAAATACAATAACAATAAAACAAAGACAAACATAACTTATATTAAACATGGAAATATGGCTAAATAGGCACTTTTGCTTTTCGCTTTGACACCAAATCCTCTTGTCAGTCATCTCTCCTTACTCTACTTACATGATCAGGGAAATCTGACTCTTGCTGCTAATGCTGTATGGAGTAGATGATTTATATTGTAGCATCCATTATCAAACTAAATGATTTTTTTTTTTTTAAATAATTTAATAAGTAAAATGACGGTGGAGGCAGTGAGCAGTTAATGGGCAATGAACACTATAACATCAATAAGAACGACTAACAAGGCACGCTTACTTCAAATTTCATGTTATTATTTTATATTTATATATTTTACATTTAAATAAGAAATACTTGAAAGCTACGTCATTTTTTACCTTTATATATATACACATTCATGATTAATACCATTTACATTTATATTTAATTAATATTTACACAAATTTAACTTATTAAAATCACGAGTCTAAATAACATTTGTTTTTGACTTTGTATCCAAACTGGTTTCGAAAATGCAAAGCGCAATGTCACTCGTCCTCCTATCTACTACAGAAACTTTTGCATTGTGTTAACCCTCACCATATATTAAAAACCTCATTGTCACTCATTGCACTCTTACCCTATCATAACCAAGGTCATTTACATCGAGAACATACAAAAAAACAGCCTGTTTAAATGAAAGAAGTTGAGAAACTGGTGATGTGAAAATAAAATGTTTTGGCTGTTTTAGCGCAACAAACCTAGACTGTTAAGTGGAGTGCAGAGAAAAGTGCAGAATATGACACCTTTAAAGGAATAGTTCACCCAAAAATTAAAATTGTCAATTTTCTCACCCAAAATTATGACTTACTTTCTTCAGGAGAACATAAACGTCTCAGTGTGTTTGCTCATATAATGAAAGTCAATGGCCTCTTTAAAATCTCATCTTTTATGTTCCACAGGAGAAAGAAAGTTTAGGTTTGGAATGACATGGGGGTGAATATTTATGACACACAATGTTCATATGCCTTTATTTCTGGCTCTCACCCTCTCCGGTTTTACTGTCCCAGCCCAGCTTCATGCCGATAGGGGTGAAGAGATCTCGGATGAACTCCTGGATGTCCTCATGGAAGTCAGTGTGTGAGAGCAGACAGGACAGAACACCCAGATTACAGCTCAGGTCACTCCACACCGTGTAGTTTGGCTCATTCACAAATGCTTCCATCACCTTCAACACCTCCACAGTACTGATCATACCTGCTCGAGCCTGAGGGCATGACAGCACAACACTATTAAAAACAGACAGTGGCAATGGATGGACAGAAAAAACAGAAACGAATAATGATATTGCTGAAATTGCTTTTCTTTTCAGCAACACTGAACACAAAGATAGCAACATTTGGAAAAAAGATTTGTGACCTACAAAAAAACTTAGTGACACACTAACACAATCACTAAGCCACACAATGTACTTAAAATATACTTTTTTATACTTAAAAAAATTATACATTTAAAGGGATAGTTCACTGGATATTCATATGGAATACATAATAGTCCAATGGATATTAAAAACAACAACTTCCTCTATGCTTCTACTATTTCAGCAAATTGCCAACTTAACATTTCTCAGTATCTATAGAGGTTTGCTAACAAAGTCTTTTTTTTTTGTTGGTGCTGAAGTTACAAAACCCACATGATTTGATTCATAATTTATAATGTATTAGTCAGGCCTGGAGGCTTGAAAGAACCTGACTTCCATAAGTCTTTGTAACTTGACACTTCACTCAAGTCTTAATACTTGAGACTTGACTCAAGGTGGAGACCTGAGCCTCTACTCAGATTTGCAAAACACTGATTCAGACTGATGTGTGGCATCTCACCAGGGAGAAGAGGTCGTTTTGCAGGCCCAGGCGGTCCACAGGCAGCAGTGTGAGGTCTCGGATACCAGGCAGCAAACATTCCAGCATGGCTGAGCTGTACTGGATCCTGTAGAATCCCACGGTACCTGGATTAATCTGCACGTGGAAGACGACAACGTGATTTTATAAATGCACAATCTTTGAAGCCCTTCCAATCTTCACTGATATTTGAATTATAAATAACCTTTTCAATAAAATATATGAAATGCAGCAATCTGACCTTGATCCAATGGTCAGGTGCAACGTTGGTGATGTTAACTGTGGTTTCAGGCTGGTCCAACAGAACCTTCATCTTGGTGCAGCTCGGGTCCTCACTGGTGCAGATACTGATGGGAACCATCCAATTGGGGCAGTTCTCATCTAGAATGTAAAAACAGATATTAGAGTATAGAAAAAGACAAATAAACAAATTGTTAAAGTCACAGGCTTCAATAGTTGAACTGCTTTTTTTGCATGTACCATTACGTGGTCCACTAGCACAGAACTTCTTCTGAGAGATTTTCAGCACACGGTCACTGCCATGCTGGAGGGAAAAAAACCCAAGACCAATTATTTCAGCTCTGATTAAATCTTGTATTGCCAAGACAACAGTTGTTATTACCAGATGCTCCCTGAGAAGCTCATAGTCCATCTCAGCAAGACTCAATACCCGAGGGGTATTTAAATTATATTTGGAACTTCAGGGAGACAAAAACATCCAGGAAAAAAAATAAAAATAAAAATTTAATATATAAAAATTGTTTTCTTTTTTCTGACTGTTTATATAGAAACACAATCCCACAGTGCTGGATCAGATCAAATCAGAACCAAACCTTGATGTCCTTGAGAATAAGTTTGTAACTGTTACCTGCTCTTGATCCACTACTATAATAGGGAATCCCATTTGTTTGGTCCAGGAATTCATCACTGCAGCTATAGGCTTCCCACTTGCTTGCTCCAAACACTCCCATAGGTCCTCTGGGATAGAGAAAGAGAGAACGTTACACCCTTTATTTCTGACAACACAACAATTAACAAAGCATAATAACAACACTGCTGCATGATCACACACGCCCCCAACAATCCCGCAAAATACTGTCATGTCAGAATTACTATGTAACACACTATGTAATTACTACAGCTGTAATCACTGTTGTTTGGATCGGATCGTGGACCACAAGCAATCATTTCCTTATGGAGCCACTTTCCTACATACAAGTGAAAATTTATGTTTTTTTCTTTTACAATTCACTGTACGCTCTTCAAACTCCAGGTGTGTAGATTCATAAGAATTCAAAATTTTCAACAAAAATGAAATCCGGACCATTTTCATTTTTTTGTGGTGTTGCAGGATAAAAAAAATAAATAAATAAAAAAGTCAGAAGAACAGAAAATGAGTGCACCATTTTTGTTCAATTGAGACTAAATGTTTTTAAATTATAATATATTATTTCTAATACTGTATTATCATTTTTAAAAGTTTGAAAACAACATAAAATGCAGATGAAGGTCAAGCTAAACACTACATTTCAGAAACATATTCCCACATTTAACCAGTGAAACTGATACACAGGACACACAGCAAGCTTTCCACAGTTCAAGATAACTGCTAGGACTGTCTGTCACAATGAGTAATTGTCATAAAAATAATTATGATTTGTGACTTAACTGAGTTTTGTTCATGTCAAATACAGTCTACGCCTATAACACAGATTTTAAGAACTCTTTTATTCATATTTCACGTCATGATGAAACGGAAGTTGTGACAGATGTTTTCTTCTGTAATGTAACGGACATCCGAGTGTAACAGATTATTGAAAAATAACAAACATAGGATGGGCTATATTTTAGTTTAGTTTAGTTGTTGTTTTTTTAACACCTTATTTGGCTATTTTCATGCTGAAATTCCTATTTGAGTTAGAAACTATAAGACACCTAAAAATTCTACTACTAAATTTGGCTGTCAAATAATTGTGAACAGGTGGCTATGGTACAATCATTATAAGTCATCGAGATAACAATTATTAGATGGTCAAAGCTTAATCTACGCAAAGACTTACCAGTAGATGCATTCTTGTGCTGGAACTTCAAAAGGTAAGCGTTCATTCCCTTTCTAAAATCCTAGAATAAAGATCACTCAATCAGACAGAATTCAAAACACAACTGTAAATTAATCTAAAAGTCAGTATTAACAAGGGCTGCTCGTCACCGACTCCAGCACAATAGACAGATAGACAGGACCCACACTGACCACCTGTCTGACAGATGTACGCTGGGAATGTCTCTCTGCTGCTGACTGAATGTGACCTCTCACCTCATCGCCGATGTAGTTATGCAGCATGCGAATGACAGAGGCCCCTTTGCTGTATGATATGGCATCGAATATTTCATCCACTTCTGAAGGGTGTCCAACATCAACCTATGATTCAAAACACACGATCTGAAACATGATTCGGAGATCAATATTTCATCAGGCTAAATCTGGGTCTGGGTTAAATGCTGCAAGTGATACGGCTGAGCAGACAAACAAAGTGCAAATCAAAACTTCCTGCAATCCACACAAACTCAAACAAAACAGGCGCACACTGGGAGATCTGGGTGGAATGAGAAAGATACACTCATCTGTTGCAGACCTCAATAGGGTGGCTGTTATCTAACGCATCCAGGTCCAGAGCCCTAGTGTAGTCGGCAGAAACAAACTGGGTCCAGATGTCGTACTCGGGGAAACAGTGGTCCACACAAAGGTACTCGATCCAAGACGCAAAGCCTTCGTTTAGCCACAAATGAGTCCACCATTCCTGCAGCAACATACATTTTCTCAGCACCCAGAATAAGTTATGTTCAAATACCACTGTGACCTATAAAAACTATATGTGGCGTACCTACCACACTGACCATCTGAACACTCACCATAGTAACCAGGTTCCCAAACCACTGATGCGCCAGCTCGTGGCCGACTACCAGGGCGACCCACTGCCGGGACGATGCACATGAGTTCCTTGGATCAATCAGCAGAGCCGTCTCCCTGTGATGGGATGATCACGAGATTTTAAAAAAGGAAATAAAAAATGCATAAGAACAGAACCCAGGACACAACGTGGCTCATATTGTTCAGGTATGGCTGGGGATTAACATGCTACCAAGACAGATGAAATATTAATGAAATTCCCCTGAACAGACGCTTTCAAAAAGCACAAGGTTCTGGGTTTGCGTGATGATTTATCAAGTCTCAGTTATGCTATTTAATTATTTCATTTAAAAGTCACCTGTAAGTAACAAGGCCCCAGTTTTCCATGGCACCTACAGGACACAAGAGCACCAAAGGTTAAAACTAAATATAACAATGTCTATGAGATGTTTAATATTTAATGAAAATGATACAAACCAGCAGCAAAATCAGCAATAGCGATTAGATCAATTTTAGGCAACGGATAAGGAACACTGAAATAGTCTTTGTAGAACGGAAGGGTCTTTGTAGCAACCTGAAAAAAATCAAAATCAAAATGTTTTTCACAGGATGATACTTTGACAACAAAAGTGTTATTATAATCACAGCTAGCATTAAGTAAATCTTTTTTTAATTTTTTATATCGTACATTAAAATACTATGATGTTATTTATTTGTAGCGCTTTATTTTTAATATCACATTTACCAGTAATAGTCTAAAATGACAATAACTGTCAGCTTATGGTATAAATATCATAATAATATTAATGAAAATAATAATGATTTAAATACACTATAGTTCAAAAGTTTGGGGTCTTATGGTTTCTTATGATCACCCAGGCTGATTTACCAGATCAAAAATACAGTAAAACATTGCAAAATATTTACATTTCAAATAAAAAATTTCTATTATCGATGTTAATACTTTTTTCCAAAACCATAATACATTTTGACCAGATTCTTTGAAGAATAGAAAATACAAAACAACAGCATTTATTTTAAAAAGAATTTTTTTTTTTTTTTAACAATTTATTGTGTCCTTAAATGTAAACATTTATTTAATAATGTACTAATTCCAAACTTTTTAATGGTGGTGTATATTTTTTTAATTTAATTAGATGTTTGGAAATAAAATGTTAAAAATGTAAATTGCATTATATTATTTACATAGCGAATACAGTATCATACAGATCTGCAAAAATCATTTTCCATGTGGTTTTGCTGTTTAGACTACAAATACCTAAACCAATTTGAGTTTGACATGCCAAAAAAATTAAAAGAGTCACAAACAGAGAGTGCCTGCCGTACCTCCAGTGCAAATCTCCCTTGCTCTCCCTTTCCAACAGGAGTGTACACACGGACCGTCACACCATCTGATGACTGACTCTCCACAAAATCATACTCGCCAATGACAAACGCCACCAGGTAGGTGGACATGATGGGTGTAGTGGCAAACTTCACCTCCACCAGACTGTGATCCTCTGGATATGGCTTTCGATCAACAACATTCTGCACAGAAAAAGAAAAGTCTGCATCACATTTGGCCACTGTGTGAAAAAATGGCCATTTGTGGTTGGCCAATTTACATTTAAATTGATGAAACCACAATAACAAATAACCTCCTAAGAATGGTAAAAACCAGTAGCAGAGGTTATTAGAACAAGGTCTAACATTTTTTTTCAAAACAGAGAAGGAATGCGAATGGCACATGTCACAGGTCAAAACTTGTATGTCACATGTGCGCCACAAGTGTAATGACTCAGAAAACGTACATCGGCTAGGGGAGGCACGACGCCTCTGGGCCTGTGTTAGATAATGCACTTGTGTCTGACAGTAATGTGAATATAGCCATTTAGGGACATTTGTTTCCAGAGGGAAAGATCAAAAAAAGAAAAAAAATTACACGTACCATATTTGACAAGGCTACTCTGTCCTTTGGGACGATAAGGATGATGTCAAAAGTGGCTTTGATAGCGGGTTCGTCCCAGCAAGGGAAAGCTCGACGTGCATCCGTGGCCTGGAGGGTGTGAGAGACGTCGAGAGAGGTAGAGACAGCGAGACAGGAAGAGAGGACTCAGGGTTAGCGTGGGTTGCAGTGATTTAAACGTGTAAGGATATTTGCATAGCATCAAAAACCACAGGTGCACAGGTGTTCTTTTTTCCTAAAGGCCTAGTCAGGTCAGCAGTTTGGATTTGGAGTTGCCCTGCCAACATTTTCACATTTTAATGTATTTTTATTTATATTAACTTTTTTTATTAAATTCACAAAACATTTTGATTGCCATTTTCCCCCTCATTTAAAAAAAAGAAAGAAATTGCAACAAGCTGGAAATTATTCAGTTGTTGTATAACACTGGGTCAGTAACAAATAAAGTTTTGCTAGAATTGTTTACTTTTTTGTTATTTTTTGTAATAACAAACAAAACTCTTTTGTAACATTTTTCTTAAATAAAAACACCTTTGCTGGAAAACAAAAACATTATTGATGCAAAAACATTATTGCTTATTTTTCTTTTTAAAATGCATTTTTGTTTTTTATACAATTGTTTTTATTTTTTATTAATAATAATATTTTTTCTCTCCTTAAATTTACAAAATGTTTTGGTTATCTTTTTTTTTTGTTGTTGTTGAAAATTTGCATTAAGCAGAAAATGACAAATCTGTAATATAACACCATAATGAATATACAATATACAACATTACTTTACACACACAAGACTACACAATTTTTTTTTCTTTTCAATTTCTATGTTAGTCAGCCAGATAACATTACCTTGCAGACAAATCAGCAAAATGTACAACAACTGCGTAGATTGCTTCACTGAAAAAAACTAACTTTAAGCTTGGCAAGGCATAAAAATGGATGCGAAAGATCAATGCATGTAAATTTTTCAGTGGCAATGCAGCACTAAACCGAAAGGGCAAATTACTTTCCCATCAACTCTATCACACTGGCCTTGAGTCAGCGGGAACATCCTTATCATTGAGCCTGATTAAGTTAACTTAAGAAGCTAAACTTTCAATTAATTGTGCATTGAACATTAAAACCTATCAAGTAAAAATGTAATAAGCAGGAGCATCTAAATCACCTTAACGGATTTGCAACTAAGCATTATAGTTAAACATGCAAATTTATTAAAATGGTACAATACACATACTTTTGAAGTCCAAGCAACACATTATGTAAGAGGTTTAACTTGACTACAATTTTACTTCTGCACGACTCCATTATCAGCTCCTGTATAATGAATTGCTTGTTTTTCCCCATTTGCAAGGATAAAAGAGTATGCTGCTGAATGACTACGTGAACGTGAATTTTTCTCCATCGAGACAGATGGTTAAGATCGCAGAGGAAAGTGAATGACTGAGCAGGACGAGCGAGAGGGGGATGTGACAAATGACGGGGCTAAAGCAAACAGTGGCAGAGAAAGTGAGCGAGTAAACAAATAAACGACCCAATATGAATTTACCTCAAACTGTGTGACAGCAGCATAGCGGATTTCTCCCGAAGGATTTGTGTATTTACTCCTATAGAAGCCTTTCATTTTGTCGTTCAGCTCTCCAACAAAGTCTATTTTCAATGATCCCGGCCCTGAAAACCAAGAAGCCCATGATTAAAAAACAAAAGGCACATTAAACAGTAGGACGGAGCAAGTAAGGCCCATTCATCTTTTAACAGGAAGCTGTTTGAGCCGCTTTCAAGCGACAATAAACCGACTATAGCAACTAATTACACAGAGATTGTTGACATGACGGCAGCAGGCTCCTTCCAGGCCACATCAAGAGTGCTTTACCTTTTTGCAGAATGCTGGGGAAACATAGGGTCACCTTCTCATCCTCGTTCTGATAGTTAAATCCTGTAGCGTTAATTTCTAAATGGACAGGGAAATGAGCACAGTTAATCCTAAAAATAAAAACAGACTATAAAGCATTTAACGCAGGTCGAACCAGCAATCAGGCAAAAGTCATGCAAATACATCAACTAAATGTGGATTTGCAGTTTCGCACTCACCTTCCCCCCCTTCAGGCACAAAAGAAGCAGTAATTATGTCTATATCAGCACAGTTCATCACAATCTGGTTTGTCCCTTGTGTAACCTGTCAAGAACAATGACATACAGTTCAGTTTTAAGGTTTATGTGGCTCCAGTTGTTTCATGATCTCCAGTGTTCAGTGTTTGGTGTGTGGTTACTTTTCTAGCAACACTTCATTGCCTTTTGCAAGCTTCGGAAACCTTCCTTTGTTTCATACTGTATCAGATAACAGCCATAAAAATGGAACAAACTCAAGTCACCTACATACAACAGAGCCAATCACTGCGGGAAAAAATCTTCCTGGTTTGGTAAATACCGAACGAGCCTCTTTTTCTGACACAAAAAGAGAAATTAATATCAAAGTTTAAAATGATATATAGTACTTTTTAAAGAAATGAATACTTTTAGTAAGCAAGGATGCACTGAATTGATCAAAAGTGACATTTAGAATGTTACAGAAGATTTAAGTTCTTTTGAACTTTCTATTCATGAAAGAATCTTAAAAAGAAAAACAGCAGAACTGTTTTCTCCAAGTATTTATATAACAATAATAATAAATGCTTCTTAAACACCAAATCTGCATATCAGAATGATTTCAGAAGGATCACGTGACACTGAATGGTGGAGTAATGATGCTGAAAATTCAGCTTTGCGTCACAGAAATGTTACTACATTTAAAAGCATACTAAAACAGAAACTAGCTCATTTCAATTTAATTGATATTTCACAATATTACTGTTTTACTGTATTTTTGATCAAATAAATGCAGCATTGATCTTTTAATAACCCTGAGTGTATTGGCATCATCTACTTCAGCCGTTTTTATCTTTGCTCATATCATAGTTCGTACAATTTCCCTTTCTATTTTGTTGTAGGAAATCTCCAGGAGTATGAGCAAATACGACGCACATGGAAAAAGAACCGCCTGAATCCTCACGGCTTTGCTGAGGCTCAAGGGCCATCTCCTGCTGCTGCTATGAAATTCTGACGTGTGCATATATAATCAGATTATGAATAAAAAGAACAAAAGTTTGCATGGCCTCTTATGTTGCAATAGGCTGTTTAAGACTGCATTTATTGCATAATGCTAAAGTGAAACTTTCCCGGTACGATCAATAGCTTTAAGGCTCTCCTCATGTCCATAAGCTAGTTTTCACAGACAAATACATCCCAGAGTCAGTAAACGGACTGTGTTAATTATTCCTCAACTGAACTATTTCCACACTTTATTTACAGTGAATTGGATCCTGCATAATGATACGCATTGTATTTAGAGGCTTGAATCTGCCAAGGTGAAGCTTTAGAGAGCACATGTGGCTTGTTGAAGCTGGATGTGACTTGGATGCAATGAGTGCACTGGCCATGTGACGACAGGCCACCACTAGCAGTACATTATTTCAATGGCGTTCATAAATGGAAGCCAATCACAGTCACAATGCATATGGCATTGTGGGGGGGAGCACCTAGTGTTTCCTGGGGCACTACACTGTGATTATAGTAAGCTACAAAGTATCATGTAAACTATCAGACAGGCTCAGAGTGACTCAGGAGCTTGTAGACGGAACTGATTCACCGTCTCGGCCAAATACGAGAAAACTATAACCTGGAAGGCGGTTAAATTTCGACATATATTTGTGTTTTTACGTGCATTATGACAGCAGCTCTGTAGGCTAGCGTGGTTAGCAGTGTGGCGCCAGTTAGCGCTTTAGCTTGCGGGGCAACAAACTGCTAAATTCTCTTTATTGCGAGAGGCAGACCTCAGAGGTCACCAGGTTTAAGTATAAATAATCACATTCAAACATGCTGGACTCGTAAATGTGAAAGACGTGGTGGGTAAAGCCGCTGTCTGGTGCACTAGCAGGTAACGTTAGCTCGTTAGATTAGCAGCAACGACAGTATCAGCAGTTATTAAAATGCAAAGTGAAAAACCAGGCTTAACATGAACATGGGGCCCAGACCAGAGGGGGGCAGAGGGGCTGCATGGCATCGGGTTCAACATTACCTCCACGGCTGCCTCCAGTTTGCCCTCGAAGGTGAAGTCGACGAGGTCGGGCTTGAGGCGCAGCCCGTAGTTGACGGGGTAGACGTCAGTGGGCAACCGCACGAAGGGCCTCCGCTCAGGCATGCTGAATAATGTCGATACGCTGGAGACCGATTTAAAACGGACTAGGAGTCTGCTTGCTCGAAAAGTCGGAGACACGGGCTTCGCTATTGGACTCGGAAAGCGGGGTAGGGCTAGCTGTATGACTGACAGAGACCCGACAACTCATGAAAAACAACATCCAACCCGTTGGAGATGGTCCTCGTTGTGCCCCGCCCCCTCTTCGGTTAGCGACGTCCGAATCGTTCTTTGGAGTCGGAGCTTTTCAGTGAATCGGTTGAACTGGCTCACAAAACTTGTCTGAATCGGTCTGGGGTGCGTTTCCCAAAAGCATCGTTAGTTCCATTGAACTCTATTGGTAACGACGGAACTTGCGACCACATAGTTGTTTTTGGGAAACACACCCCTGAAGAGTTAATTCACTAATCGAACCGAAAGAGTCGTTCACGAATCGGGTTGAATCGGTTCACTGATTTTCCGATGAGGGATCTAAAATGTAGGTGAAATGTCGTGGGCAAAAAAAGGTCCATTGTCCATTTTATTTATGATTTATTTTTGGCAATTTTTTGCCTTTATTTTGATAAAAATTGCCTTTTATTTGATGGGCTGCTAGTTTGATATACTCCAAATAAATAAATAAAATTATAAATATCATGTCACATATTTCTTACAAGCATTTTCAATGTTTTTATCAATCCAGGAAAATATTCCAGAAAAATTTATAAAAATAGGCTATCACAATATATTTTTGTTCCATATCATACAATATTGATATTTATCATGATATTCATTTACCATTAATGGGGAATTTCTAGATGTCACAATTAAATTGCACAGAGGATCTACCTTTTAAATTGAGGGCCCCAATAAATACATTTTATTTTTCCCTAAATTCTGTGTTTTCCTTTTGACTTTTATGAATTCTGTTTTATGATTCAGCACAAAAAAATAATAATTGCATTTTCATTTTACCACATAAGATGCTGCGCTGCACAACGGAACCGTATAAATTAATAATAATAAAAAAATTACTTGGTTGTATGATATTCCTTAAAATTGTATTAGTAATATTATTATTGTTACTATGAGAATTGCATTTTAGTATACAGCAGTAATATAATGTGATGTGAACATGTGCCGAAGTCGAACAGCAGTAAATTGAGGATTTGAAAGGCAGAATAAATAAAATATTTTAAATAAATAAATGAATAAATAAATATTATGCTACGTCACATATTAGATGAATAAAATATATTATTAAATGGTTTTTAGCCAACTTTAAATGCAAATTACATTAATGTTCTAACTTACTTTGTTTTTATGTGATGAATGTAGCTGCAAGCAATTAAAAAATGAAGAAAAGAGACACATATGGCTTTATTTAACTGTTTAGTTTCAGAGTTTAGACAAAGAATGTAATATGCCACGTCATGACGCAAATTTAGCTTAATCCGCTTTTAAATGATTCTTTTAAATGAACTGTTCAAAAGAACCGATTCGTCGAAATGAGTTGGACTTCTCTCACGGACGGACTGATCAAAGAGAAAGAACAGAAATAAACACATCTGGACGGGAAAAGGCTTCAGCTGCATATGCAATATATAATTAAGTCTATAGAGGGCGCGCCACGGCCCTTGATTAGGATCTAATCATTGGATTTTACAATATATCACATTATTTACCCACACTTTTGATAGTTTTAATGAACAAATTGAAAAGGGGACATCTTCAACATAGCAGTTTTCCCTGTTACAGCAGCTCGAAAGGTCAAGGTCAACAACTCTAAAAGTATAGTCTATCGTTTAAACATGAAATCTTCATGTTCAATTTGCATTTGTCTATTATAAATGTGAAGATGCCTCTTTATACTAATATGCTATCTATAGGTTATCTTTAGGAACATACAACTGAAATAGATCCGAGAACTACTACTTAGAGTAGTCAATTCGCCTATTTAGTGAGTCTCTGTTTTCTGACACGACACATAATAATCAGCGACGATTCGGTGTGCTGACACTGGGTCTGCCCAGTTAAATGACATTAAAACAATTATTTATTATCCATATCAGTATAAAAATATATGCTTTATATACTTTAGAAAACAGTTCTTGAGAAAAGTCAGATTGGCCTCATTTTGGGGAAGTTGAAATGTGAAAATGTTTTAGGGTAAGTCACAGACGGTCATTACTGAAAAGGGGGGTGTTCAAGGAGTGCTGTATCAAAGCATATTAAACAGTCCCTCCAGGATTTCGTGGGACTTTTTCCTGATTTTTGCGGCCTAAAATGACTGATTTTGCAGCAGCTTTTCTCAAAATTTGCTGTGATATTTGTGCCATTTCTTATTGTTTTGCAGTTAAAATATACCATGGACAACATTCTTCTAACATTGTTATAACTTTTCTGACTTCGAGAACCATCGTAGGGCTCCAGACTAACATTTGAGGACAGTGCCATTAAGTTCTACAGAACGTGGAACCAGCACCTAACAGTAGTGATGTATGTCTTGAGACCGGTCTCGAGACCACTTTTACGTGGTCTCGGTCTTGTCACGGCCTTGACGGTCTTTGGTCTTGGTCTTGTCTTGGTCTCGGACCTCTCGGTCTTGTCAAGTCTCGCTGTCTTAGACCGTCATAGTGGTCGGGGATTTAGCAGTACTACGCGCCAGTGATGCGCGGGTTGATCCAAAATGAGCGGGTGCCCGCGGTTACGAGTCATCCAAAAATATTTTTAATGATATTCGGGTCGCGGTCGGTCGGGTCGTTTGAAATAAAGATGCCAATTAAACCTTTGTAATTTATATAGTTCTAGTATTTATATTCAACTAACTGTTGAATAAATGCTGACGCGGGACAAAATTCCCGATTTCCCAACACGTTGAACTGAGCAATGCCATTGTATAATTTTAATAGGTTACTTTTAAGCGCATATAGCTCAGTAATGTCAGTTTTATGTATTTTCTGAGAGGGGGTGGGATTTTTGTTGGGAAAGGGGGGAGAGCCGCACACTTCGATTAGACTGGATAAACACATGCAGCATCTTAATTAAGAAAATTAAACGAAATAAATGAATAAATCAAGCCTATATTACATAACATTAGCCTATATCAGCATTCAGAAAAAGAACAGTTTGCGCTACTAAGGGCTTTCACACTTTTCCAAAAGCCGTTTTCTCATGTTTCTTCTTTCAATACTAAATCAAAAAACGAATGGACGAATGATATACGGATTGGGTTGTTTATTTACCCGCGCATCACTGCTACACGCTCAAAAAAAAAAAAAAACTACAAGCTCTAGAATCTTTGGTATCCACGACAACACAACGTTTGATAATGCAACATTAATATTTTGCGCCCTTCAAATCAAATGCAACCAATCACATGCATGTATTTATTTATTTATTTATTTTTTTTGCGACAGCCATTGACATTGACATATGACATTGACTGTCAAACATTAGGCCTAAACCAAGTTTATAATTGTGTATCTTTAATTTGATGTTACAATTTCATCTACACATTAAGTATAATTTCAATTGGTTACATATTTCTCATTCTTTAGACAGTTGTTGGAGGAGCAAGATGGTGTTGGGGGTGTTTGATGTTTTGTCAGATGAACCAGTCAGTACCAGTAATGTCAGTCCTCAACAGTATACAAAAGTTAAGGGAGTCTCAATCATCTAATAGTGCAGTAACAGCCGTCATACAATTGCTACACATAGTTGATCTCACCCAGTCTGAAAAAACATTTACAGTGAGCTCAGTCACACACATGACATGGTCTGTCTCTGTATTGCTCTGCCTGTAGTTGAAGTAATACCGTCTAATATGTATTGAATGTAAACCCTAGTATGCTGCTGTTCATACAAGTTATTGCGTAGCTTCAACACTAGTCTGTTTTTTTTTCTCTGGTCTCGACTTGGTCTTGGTCTTGACATGGTCTGTCTTGGTCTTGGTCTTGTCTTGGTCTCGATACCTTCTGGTCTTGGTAGTGTCTTGGTCTCGGTTTAGGCGGTCTTGACTACAAGTCTACCTAACAGTAAAGCACTCACATGTACATCTTAGAGATGTCTATTTGCATATATGTGCTTGAAGTCTAGTGTGAAGTTTCCACAGTCAGTGATGATTTGGGGTGCTGTGACGTCTACTGGTGTTGGTCCATTGTGTTTTATCAAGTACAAAGTCAGTGCTGCCGTCTACCAGGAGATTTTAGAGCACTTTATGCTTCCATCTGCTGACAAGCTTTATGGAGATGCCGAATTGCTTTTCCAGCAGGACTTTAGCACCTGCCCACAGTGTCAAACCCACTTACAAGTGATTTACTGACCATGATATTACTGTGCTTGATTGGCCAGCCAACATGCCTGACCTGAACCCCGTATGGAACCTATGGGATATTTTCAAGAGAAAGATGAGAAACCGTCAATCCAATAATCCAGACGAGCTAAAGGCTCAATAGTGCCTCAGAAGAACCACAGGCCGATCGCTTCCATGCCATTCCTCACTGATGCTGGAGTTTGTGCTAAAGGAGCCCCGACCAAGTATTGAGTGCAGAAATGAACATACTTTAAAGAACTTGGAACTTTTCTGTTTTGCAAATCCTTTTTTTTTTAATTGATCTTAGGAAATATTGTAATATTTTGAGATACTGGATTTTTGACTTTCATGAGCTGTAAGCTCTAATCATCAAAATTAAAACAAAAAACCTTTGAAATGTTTGAATTTACATGTAATGAATCTAAAATATATAAAAGTTTCACTTTTTGAAAAAAGTTACAAGGAAAAATGAACTTTTTCACCACATTCTAATTTTTTTAGATGCACCTACACTGTAAAAAATCCAACTTTCGAAAAGTTCTACTAACCAATGTAAAAAAGTAGCCTGAACAAAGAATTTTTAGTAGAAGTCTGTTTAATTTTTTTAGTAGAAGTCAGTTTAATTTTTTGTGTGAGCTGAACAAAAATACTCTAAGCATGTCGCTAACAAAAGTTGTTTTGTTTACCTTACTTAGATACTCAAGTATTTGTTGTAAGTATTCACAACATATCCAAATGTTCTCCCAACTTTTCAAATTGAGTCATCTGAACAAACAATTTTACACTAAACAACATTGCACAAGTTCCCAGCATGCATTGCAGCTTGAAAACATTTTATGTTAATTATTACTAAAATATTATAATTGTTTTACATTTTACTAGCTTAATTTATGCTCCTGCTGCTGTTGTCA
This sequence comes from Barbus barbus, assembly GCF_936440315.1. Classification (NCBI taxonomy): domain Eukaryota; kingdom Metazoa; phylum Chordata; class Actinopteri; order Cypriniformes; family Cyprinidae; genus Barbus; species Barbus barbus. The sequence goes on along the minus strand of NC_136715.1, from coordinate 19,420,901 downwards.
CTGTCAGTTAGCTGTCATGTGGATTAGAGTTCATATTTTACTGATTTAAAATTTGTTGATCCTCACCATGGTTGAGAATCGTGTGCTGAGGTACTGTATATGTGCATCTCATTGCAACTTGTTAATTTCATTTGTCTATTAACATTAATGTTTGCCTTTTGTATTAAGAGACAGATGCTAGTACCCTTGCCTTATTATGCCGAAGGCTTTGAAAACATACATACATTTAAAAGAAAGAGGATTGTTAAAAAATATTAGCATTGCTAAATGCTAAAACATCTACTGTTAGTTGCTCTAACAGATCTCAGTAAACTGACTTTTATTCATTAGATGAACTAAAGTTTTTAAGTTGTCGGTTGCTTGAATTAACTTAAAAAGTTGAATGTGATAGGTTGCCTTATTTTTGTGAGTTAGGTCAACTTTTTTTTTTACAGTGTACAGTAGTGTCTCTTGTTAAGAAACAAGTGCAACGTCGCAAATGCCACTACTGCTGAAAGGTTACAAATTTGAAAGCGATACAATGCCATTATCTGGAGTTGACGAGTGAAACGATTTCATTATCATTGAATTCTTAATCATATAATCTTTATATCACTGTTAGTCCACATGAAAAGACTGAGTCTCGCTGTATTACTGTATGGTTCATCAGGCAATTGTTTGAACTGTTGGATTACCTTTGTATGGCATGCATGTTTGAAAAGTATCATTAATTACAAGTGAGGAGCAGGAAAACCCAGCAATGAATTCTCCTTTATCATATACTAAACATTGTTTACTATCAAAAAGGTTTTGTTTTACGTCCAGCTTCGCTGTTTCTTATAAAAACTCACAGAATGAATTTGCACGCAAAAGTCTGGGTCTCGGTGTATCGCTCAGGCTGTGCTGCAGTGTCTATTCTCAGGCGCGATCCCACTACTGATCAGCACGGGGGCTTTGACCTGCTCCGTCTCCGACCTGGGCCGGTTCACCCCTCCTTAGACGACCTGGTGGTCCCGAGCTCCCCCAGGAGCACCATATCGATACCGAACTTAGCGCGGACACCCGATCAACATAGTCCCCTGCAGCCCAGAAGCCCTGAGCTCAAGCGATCCGCCAGCCTCAGCCTCCCAGTAGCTTGGATTACAGGCTCCGCCACTGAACCCGGCGAGAGACGAGAGTATCAGCTGCAGCGCTGCTGTTCAAGAGTGTCTCGCTGCAGCCTGCGGTGGACATTCAACCCCGCCCACATCCAAGCGTGACGTCACAAGCCACGCCTGTGTCCAAATACGTCACATACCTATTATTTTGCAACAGGAAAAATCATCGATAAGAAGATAAGCCTAATTGTTTGCAAACCGCTAAAAATAAGTTTGCTGTGTCGGTATGTTTGTGTACATATGTAAACAACAGTTCAGCATGCTTATGTGTTTTGAACTGTACACAGGCACCTTATTACTTAAGATATCACTAACATAAATATGTGTGCGTGTTTGCTTGTTTGTGTGTGTGTGTGTGTGTGTGTTATCCAGCAAGACAGTGAAATGATGTGGTTCCTCAACCAAGATACTGTGCAAGGGTTCTGTGATCAGTGTCATTAAAATATCATGTGTGTGGGGAGAGGTAAATACATATGTGAGAGGGATAGAGTGTGTATGAGTAGGTAAGAGTGTTATGTAGCTATTATAAAAAAGGGTTTTTAAAAAAATTGCACATTCAGTTAGAGTTAATTTTATGTCATAAAAAATCAGTGCACTATATATTTATTAGTGCACTGATTCTTACAATATATAATGAATGTTGAGTTGATGTGCAATTTTTTTATAACACTCATCTCACTCACTCACAGATATGTACTCACCACACACACACACACACACGCACGCACACACACAAACACACACACACACACACACACACACACACAAACACTCACTCGCATACAGATGATAATTTTTAATGATATACACTGATCACAGTACCCTTGCACAGTAACTTGGTTGAGCAACCACATCATTTCACTATGAATTGCAGGATAACTCTGTGTTTGTGACAAATTATCTTTGTATTATTCTATATTAATGGAAAGATCACATAATGATTGTCAATCTTTGTTTGTCATGTTTTACAGCATTCTACGCATTTTTGGTCCAAGCCTGATGCAGAGCAGTTCTGGTGGGATGAGGGGTTCCTGCTGCAGTTTCAACAGTAAAGAAAGGTCTGGAGGAATGGGGGGAGCATTTCTCTAGATACTGTAGTGATTGATTTTTGTGGTTTAAAATCATAAATATTCTTGTATGCAAAATGATGAGGTAAATACTATTTAGTATGACAAATATTTAGTGGACCAACACACACGTATTCTGTATTTTTAACAGGAGTGCCAAGAGGACATAAAGTGGAAGTTTGTAACAGACATTGGCCCAGTGTTGTGCTGGATACAGAGTTACCGTGAGTTATTCTGTGGGGAGGTGAAAGGGCCTGCCTTACTCCAGATGGACAGTACAAATCAACAAAATGCCATCAAAGACTACCTGGGGTCGAATCGGATGAAGCAAGAGATGTCTTTTCATTCATCTCTCAGGACCTGAATATTGACTCCATTGTTAAAAAGGCCCAGCAGAGGTTGTACTTCCTTCACCAATCTGACCTCAGAAGACTACGGAGGGTAGTCCGGACTGCTGAGCGAATAATTGGTACAACCGTCCCCACTCTCCAAGAGCTGTACTTATCCAGAGTGAGCAAAAGGGCTGGTAAAATCACTCTGGACCCCTCACATCCAGCACACTCCCTCTTTGAACTGTTACCATCTGGTCGACGCTACAGAGCTCTGAGCACCAGAACGACCAGACACAGGAACAGTTTCTTCCCTCAGGCCATATCTACCTCATAAACAGTTAAATGTTCTCCCCACTGTGCAATAAAACATGTGCAATACCAAATTATCCATACTTATACATATGTTTTTGATATAATATATCATACATCTATCCACAGTCCCTTGAATAATTTGTATATAGCACATCTGTACAATACAATATTCTGATTGTTTGAGTATCTGGAGGAGCTGGACACATTCATATCAAATTGTCTTGCTGAACAAGGCTTGAAAGTCCATGCCATGTTTCTGTGAATAATCTAACAAGGCAAGGAATCTCTGTATGTAGCTTATGCATGTATGTGTACTACATTTCAAGAACTGTTTATCTGATCATTCAGCTGTTCATTTATGATAGTTGAAACATATCTCTTATAGAACATATATTTTGTAAAAAAATGTATTTAGTTATTTTTGTAAAATAATAAATATAAAAATACCTAATGAAGCAAGGGGTGTCTGTTTAGTCATCGTTAAATATGTGGAGGACCTGGACACATTTCATATGAAGTTTTGTTGATGAACAAGGCCTGAATATCAATGCCATGTTACTTGTATAATCTATCAAAGCAAGCAATCTCTATTTAGCATATGTATGTATGTGCAGCCTACTGCATATGGAGAACTGTCAATATCATTCATATATTAACAATTGATGATAAGTGGGACAACACATCTTTAGAAAATTAAATGGCAAATATAAATTATAACAATGTGTTGTGACTTTTACAATAACAAAATCTAATTATCCCTTTTAAATTTGATAAATCTAAAAGGTGTCTTAGGTAGTTTAAAATCGATAGTAATAAATGAGAATTTGTCTTATTACAATAAGGTTGAATAAGGTAAGGTGTAGAGGTTTTTGATTACAATTAGCCTAATTTAATCAACCAACACAAGTGTTTTACAGGCTGTTGTGATGACGAAATCAGCTCTGTACATTAGACATATTAAATATATTAGATTTAAGTTGGGCCATTTTAGCCTAGACATCCTTTAAAGAAATAAGAAAACGTGTATTAGTAAAACGAAAGGCAACATTATTTTATTTAGATCCCCGAAAAGGCGGTAAATTGCTTGGACAAAACGTTACTTCCGGGGAATCACAAGAGGTGAATGTATATGATAGGGCGTGGTTTCTGACGTAACGGGTTGACGTGGGCGTGACTGTATTGGTATGGGCGTGGCTTGTGACGGCACATTTAGATGTGGGCGGGGTTGGATGTCCACCGCAGGATGAAGCGAGCCCTACTTGGCTCAACCTGCTGCTCACTGCGACCTCTAGTGCAGATAAACACTACACTACACTCATATTAGCTACTGATTTATTGACGGCCATTCACAAGTAGCCTGGTTGTGTATTCTGACACAAGTGTATTCTGAAAAGTCTTTTTTTTTTTTAAATCACAATTTTAAATTTATGAACATGGGTATATAACAGAGACATGACAGTTTAAAATAAACACAGAAGACGCTATTTGTGTGACTGTGTGTCTCGGAAGAATAATTGATATTCATAAGCCTCATTTGTGATCTATATTTGCATCAAACATTTAATAGTTTTTATTTAGACATAATACAGTAGACAACGTATTTAAATTATATGCTACCATGGGACAGAATGGAAATATGGAGCAGAAGATTGAACACTTCTGCACATTACTCTATGTGTTGTTTTTGATAAGATGTGTGAAGTTTTGTGCTCTTATCACGTTGTTTAGGCCTTGGAGTTGTTTCCAAAAGACAGTCCAATAAACAGGCTTACGAGTACAGGCATCCTGACCTGTTAGTGGCCACCATAGACTGTATGGTTGCCACATATTTAATTCACATTGGCTATCAAAGTTGTTATAAAGCTCTCTTTGCAGAGTTGTTTTAAATTGCGAATTATATCAAGGCTCACATTTACATTAAAACAAAACAGTAAATATGGCACTAAATTGCAGTAAACACACATAAGATATTCCCTCAAAAGTGCACACAAAAGACTGAGTCTCACTGTATCGCTCAGGGTGCACTGCAGTGTCTATTCTATATATTTAAAAAAAACACTTGCCCCTTTTAGACTTGCACTCTATTCATTTAAATACTAACTGCTTGTTTTCTTAAAAAAAAAAAAAAACCTAAGACTAGGTTAAATGACTAAATGTAAATGTGTTCACAGGCGCGATCCCACTACTGATCGGCACGGAGGCTTTGACCTCCGACCTGGGCCGGTTCACCCCTTCTTAGACGACCTGGTGGTCCCTAGATCCCCCAGGAGCACCATATCGATACCGAACTTAGCGCGGACACCTGATGAATAAATATATAGCCTAGTGTATAGTGCGTCATTTGAGGCACAACTAATATTGTGATGACAAATGACTAGGATCCCAGCATGTAGGCTACCATGATGGTTAAGCTATTTTGAAACTAGCTTGTTGAAGTACAGGCATTATTAGCATAGAAATAGCAGTCAGGACTCTGAAAAACTGAGACGATTTATTTACAGGTTCGAAACTGATTTTCAATGAGTTTTGATTATTATATGTTTGTAGGCCTATAGGCCAGAGCATTATTAGAAATGTGAGTGTTTTTAAAAGAAGAGTAAACACAATTATTTCCCTCCCTAATGAAACTGTGACAGATTGAACAGAAATGTATTTGCCTTCGTCTTATGCCTTTTTATGGTATGTGATCTAGAGACATGCATCACCATGAACAGGTGAGTCTAGCGCCTAATCACGTTTTAGGCTACTCTCACACAGTCTTTTTAAAAGAATATAATTATTGCACATAAAATTACACAATTATGGTTCTATTAAGTCATATTATTACTTAAAGACACTCAGCTGCTTTTCATGCCTTTCTCTATAACAGCTAAATTATTGAGCTGTCATTAAGTAGCCAATTAGTGCTAATGTCAGGCTGGCCACACATTGGCACTCATGCTATTTATCTATCTGTCTGTCTGTCTGTCTGTCTGTCTTTCTGTCTATTGCTTTTGTCTTAAAAGTGACCTGCTTGCTTGATGATTTTGATTAATAAGCTGATAGAAGTCTTGAAGTTTCTCATAAGACATTATATTTTAGAAGTTAAAATTTTAGGGGGAAATCTGTGAAAAAAAGATACCTCAAGAAGTCTGAAAGACTTTTTGAATGGCGCAGGTTTTAATATCCAAGGTTAAATCAGAAACTTAAGCCTCATTTTCTGACTTATGTGTTGACTGTTTTATGTTTTGGGCCCAAGAGACCCCAATGATGTTTGTGGAAAAAAATAATAGCAGTAATTTCAAAATGACCATATTTTATCTTAAAATTATTTTAATAGGTCTTTCTGATCTTGTGCCCAAGTCTGTCTTTGTTGTGAAGGCATTAGTCTATTAAGTGACCTTTGAGTCATGTGTACAATTGAAACACCACCCACATTTAGCTATTTGTGCTGTCTTTAAAAAGACTAAATTGTTAAAACTTACTCATAATTGTCTGCTTTGTCCAGTTAAGCACCAACTTTTATTCACAAATATATATACACACACACATAAATTCTTTTGCAGCTTCCTCATTAGGGTGGAATACACTGGTTCTTGAGTTCTAATACTACTGGTGGTGACACACACACACACACTCCCTTTGTCAAATTGTTGAGCCCGCCCTAAAGCTCCAGCTATATAAGATGACAGAGCTGGCCTCAAAGGCACCATACGCTTCACGACAATTTGAGCATTTTATTTAGTATCTTCCCCTTTTGCGTTCATCTATCTCTGCATTCATCCACCATGTCCTTTTCCACCTTCCCCAAGACTTGCTCTGAGACCTGCTCCGAGACTTCCTCCTTCACCTTCCCCAAGACCTGCTCCGATACCTGTGTGAAGACTTGCTCTGAGACCTGCTCCGAGACTTCCTCCTTCACCTTCCCCAAGACCTGCTCCGATACCTATGTGAAGACTTGCTCTGAGACCTGCTCCGAGACTTCCTCCTTCGCCTTCCCCAAGACCTGCTCCGATACCTATATGAAGACTTGCTCTGAGACCTTCCCCAAGCCCTGCTCTGTCTCCAACCCCAAGTCCTCCTTCAGCTCTTTCTCCATGACTTCAAAGTCCATAATCGGTCCTCGTCGTTGTGGTACAGTTGCACCTAAAGCCTACAGTGTCTATGGCTGTGGTTTTGGAGAAAAGACCCGCATCTCTACCTCCTCTTATCATTCGAATGCTTGCTCCCCTTGTCATAGCGGACAAGGTGGAAGATTTGGCACAAGAATCATGACTGGAGGGTGTTATGACTACCTCCAGAAGAGCGAGAAGGCCACCATGCAAGACTTGAATGACCGTCTGGCATCATACCTAGATAAGGTGCACTTTCTGGAGGCTGCCAATGCTACTCTGGAGAAGCAGATCCAGGAGTACTATGAAAAGAAGGGGCTGATCTGCCAGAGGGACTACAGCTGCTACTTCAAGACCATCGATTGCCTCCAGGAAAAGGTACAAAATTAGTAAAAATTACTTTACTATGAACAAATATAATACAAAAATACTTGTTTTATTATATATGATCTACATTTATAGTTTTCTTTGTCAATGATCTTCATTATAGATTAAAGATGCTACTGCCAACAATGGCAAAATCCTTCTGCAAATTGACAACACTAAACTGGCTGCTGAGGACTTCAAGATAAAGTGAGGTTTTTTTGGAGCATTTGACATTTACAAACATTTTCATAAGTTAGGGTTAACAAACCAAATTCTGTTTATCAATAGTAAAGTCTAATTTGTGTCCCTTTAAAAAAATCCCACATTAAGGAATGCAATTTTTTTTACAAACAAATTATGAATATGATCAATATTATGGAACAATTTAGTCAATCAGCCTTTGGCTGGCAAATATATAAACAAAAATGTATGGAAGCAAAAGCATGTATGTACATATACAGATGTTTAGCTATACATACACCGATTGTTTAGCTGATGAAACGTCTTTTTGTTTTGAAAGTTGTGAAATTATGTGATCTAGGACCTTTATACTGTGTGTAGCCTACATTGGAAAAACTCTGAAGTCCAACCCTTTCAGATTTGTTATCATAAAAGTCAATATGACATCTAACTTGATTAGGGTCTGTATAGCTGTTTGCTTGTACATAGATCATAGTCATGTTTAAACATGATGATTGTTTCCTCTCTGATCTTTCCACAAATCAGATACGAGAATGAGGCAGTGATACAGAAGTGTGTAAAAGCTGACGTCAATAACCTGCGCTGCATTCTTGAGAAGACATGCCTGGCAAAATCAGACCTGGAGAGGCAGATCTGCGCTCAGCAGGAGGAGCTGGTGTATTTGAGGAAAACTCACCAGGAGGTTTGTAGCACAATCATTTTTTTTTAAATTTTGAATATTTTAATTGAAGATTAAGAACAGCAGTAGTTTCCTAAACCATAATGCTAGAGTCATGTGTGTTTATAGGATGTGGCAGCACTACTGTGTCAGCTGACAGACACAAAAGTGTGTGTGGAAGTGGATGCTGCTCCTCAGCAAGACCTGAACAAGGTTTTGGAAGAAATCCGTTGTCATTACGAGACCATCATAGAAAAACACTACAGAGAACAGGAGTGCTGGTTCAAAGAAAAGGTGAGATTTCTGTCTGTCTGGTATTAGTGCATGTAAAATAATATAGCTCATTGACTCATGAGTTGAATAGCTCACATGATGTGCCTGTTTGTGACTCTCTTTAAGATGGCAAATCTGTGTAAAGATGCTGCCACCAACACAGAGTGCCTAGAAACCTCCACATCCCAAATCTCAGATTTGCGACGCACTTTGCAGAGTCTGGAGATAGAGCTACAGTCTCAAATCAGCATGGTGAGATGCAGTAAACACAGGATGTGATAGACAAGTACAAAAATAGAAAAGGATTGCGAGAGGCAGTGGAAAGAGAGTTTTGGTAATACATTGTCTGAAAGTTAACAAAGGGTTAACTAAAGTTAACTGTTAAGTGATAGCTTGATGTGTTAATCCGTGACTTCCAAAATTAAGATGAGGCAAAGTGTCTATTCTTCTTATGCACAAGTTTTCAGCATTGATCTTTAGATATGAGCAATTTTTAGCTAGCTGTTGTCTGAGGTTGTCTTTCTGCCTCTTTACCCACACAGAAAAGAGTGCTGGGGTGCTCACTGTTGGAAACAGAGGCTAAGTACAGCACTATGCTAGCAGGTTTCCAGAAACAGATCAACACATTTGAGGCAGAGCTTTGCAAGGTGCGCAGTGGCATTGAGCAGCAGGGCAGAGACTATGCTGCACTCCTGGACATCAAGAGCCGTCTGGAGCAGGAGATCGTCACCTACAGGTGCCTCCTGGAAAAGCAGGACATTAAGTAAGTATGACAGTGTCACAGATAGTAGGTCTATAATATTGTATAATCTTTTACGTTACATAATTTATGTTATTTGAATATTTTCTTTTTTCATTTCTAGGTCCTAAAAAGGTTATCTCTCCCTATATTTACTCTCTCCCTCTCTCTATGAATATATGGAGGATATATATGTGAATGTTTTTCTACCCTGCAGGTGGGCAGTGTAAACAATGAATGCAATGAAGTGTCCTAGTTAAAGTTCAGTTTTAAATCCAATTTTTTTTTTTTTTTACCATTCACTGTAAGACAATTATTGAGTGGCTGATTTGGAGATGTATTGTGTGCATTCCATATTAAAGTTCAGTTCCAATATTTTGGTGTCTGTTTTGTTTTGGTGTCAAACTGTGAATTGTTCTGAACACACTTTTCTTATACTGAAATAAACTTTTAATAAGTGTATACTGCTCATTAAGCTGTGCTTTTACACCTTAAACCTGGTTCTCAAACCTTTTCAAGCTGCAAACCACCATCTTATCTTTGACAATTTGTTAAGGGCACTCTTCCTCCTCTCACTTTATCTATTGTAAACATTCTTACAGCATAGGCATAACTATACTGCTGATTACTAAAATGTGACATTCTTGTAAGGCAGTTTCATCAGTCAGAAATAACAGATAGTTTTTTATAATTAATACATACAGCTCTGGCAGTATGAGCACACATCTAGTGTAGATAGTCATCCATATTTGAATCGAGTGGACAATAAGCTGTAAAAAAAAAAACTGCTTTAAAACCCAGCAACACAACTGTAGCTGTATAACTTTATATCAGCAACAATGCTTCATCATCAACAACAAAAAAGCAAAACAGCAAGAAAAATGCCCCCTAATACACAGAATGGTCTGTGCAGACTCAGTCTTTTACGTTTGTCCAGCATCATATAACTTATTAATGGGGTCAAAAATCAGCTGTAGCCTATATGAATTCCATCTATTTAAGAAAGCCCTAAAATGTTTTAGGTGCAATGTTATTGTCAAAATATTTGCGTTGTCATGCTTTAAGGCGATTCACCCAAAAATAAAAATTCTGTCTTCATTTCCGTTATGTCACTTCAAACCTGTAAGACTTTCTTTCTTCATTTAAACATAAAATGAGAATATGTGAGAAATGTTTTTGTTTATTCAGTAAATAATGATGGAATTTCCCTTTAAAATATTAAATATGTAAACTTAACTTTAGTGTTATCTGTTACTGTAACCTATAAACATTTTCAAATCATGTGCAAATATCATTTACACTTTATTTTAAAAACGTCCACCACCACCACTAACAAAATATCTATAATTCATCTAAATCATAATCTCAAGTGGTGTTCTATCGTTGATTTATGGATTCTACAGTTAAAGTTATGCAAAATCTTGCATATTGACTCTCATAGAGTTTAATGTACTCATAAACACAGTCAAAATCAACTCTTTGCAGATGCCCAAAATTCCTATTTTAATAAGACATGTTTCTCTATCAGTCTTTAATGGTGAGTTGTTAGTCAGTACAGAGTGTTTAATACAATTGTACTACAAGGACCCTCCATTAGATTCTTTGTTTACATTTAAAATTGTTCATTTAACTTATGTACATTTGCCCGTTGTGTCAGCTGGTGTCATACACACAAATACCCCACCTGAAAGGCAGAGAAAAAGAGATTAATGAATAACATGCATCCTGAAGCTGACCCAAACAACCCCCACAACCTCAATATACTGGAAAAAGAGATATTGAATTACCCTGTTCTTGAGTCCTGTAAGAGGGGAAAAAGAGTAGTGCATTAGTCATTTCAGAAAAACATAATGCCACAGCTTTTTCACCCAACGCTCAATGAAAAGATACCCTTACTTAATGTCCTGCTTTTCCAGGAGGCACCTGTAGGTGACGATCTCCTGCTCCAGACGGCTCTTGATGTCCAGGAGTGCAGCATAGTCTCTGCCCTGCTGCTCAATGCCACTGCGCACCTTGCAAAGCTCTGCCTCATATGTGTTGATCTGTTTCTGGAAACCTGCTAGCATAGTGCTGTACCTAGCCTCTGTTTCCAACAGTGAGCACTCCAGCGCTCTTTTCTGTGTGGGTAAAGAGGCAGAAAGAAAACTCATTATATTAATTCATAAGTAATTAATAAGTAACCATTTACAAAGTTGGCAAATGTATGATGACCTAGTGTTTTAAAATCTGTTTAGATTATAAAAATCATGTAGTGTATTCCAGCCTATGAGCTCAAATCCCACAAAATGTTTATATTTGTCATGCTAGTCCATCTAATGCACCTGTGCATTCTAACAAACAGATGATTTCCTCACCATGCTGACTGTAGCTCAATCTCCAGGCACTGCAAGGTACGCCGCAAATCTGAGATCTGTGACCTAGAGGTTTCTAGGCACTCTGTATTGCTGGCCACATCTTTGCAAATTTGCGCCGTCTTAAAGAGAGTCATAAACACACACCACTGTTATACTGTACTGTGATGTAGTCTCAGAAGTCTGGTGAAATATATGACGTCAAATTACCATCCACCTCTGGAGGACTCAAAGAAACAACGGATGAAGTCTCACCTTCTCTTTGAACCAGCACTCCTGTTCTCTGCGGTGTTTGTCTATGATGGTCTCGTAATGACAACGGATTTCTTCCAAAACCTTGTTCAGGTCTTGCTGAGGAGCAGCATCCACTTCCACATGCACTTTTGTGTCTGTCAGCTGACACAGTAGTGCTGCCACATCCTATAAACACACATGACTCTAGCATCAATTCTTGACTAACCATCAATTTGCATTTTTATTTAAAACTTTAAAAAAAAACTTTAAAAAAAAACATTATTCCACACCAAGCTCTTCATAGTAGGCTTCATTTATGGCCCAAAGACCAGTTACACATAATTTAATCTGAGACAGTCAGGGTCATCTGGTCCAGCAAGTGCCGCAGGTTAGCGATGTCGGCCTCCACAGTCTGTCGCACTGCTAACTCATGCTCATATCTAAATGTTGGATGTAAAGCAAGGCGAAAAACTCACCGTTCATATATGAAACACAATCTCCTAAAGGGATAGTTCACCCAAAAATGAAACTTCTGTAATTAATTACTCACTTTCATGTTGTTCCAAACCCGCAAGACTTTCGTTCATCTTCGTAACACAAATTAAGGTATTTTTCTGATATCTGAGAGTCTAAGGTCTAATTTTATAGCAACAGTTTGGACAGGACCCTTTTCTATTCTAACATGACAGTGCCTCTGTGTATAAGGCACGGTTCAAAAAGACATGATTGATTCAGTCAGTGTGGAAGAACCTGATTGTTCTTGACGAATCATGTCTTTTTGAACCGTGCCTTACTGTATTTTCCTCACAGTGCTAAAGTGGTTTATACTTACCTGATCTGTCCTGCTAAAAGTCCTGGTCTCAGACAAATAGTTTGTTCGAGAGCACTACCAAGTTGTAGTTTTATGTAACAGCAGCAGCTCTGGGCATGTGACCAAAAGGGATATTTTTACTGGTTCTTACTGGTATATATATATATATATATATATAGTGTATTTAGTCTTAGTGTTTCATCAGTGAAAGTGTTTTTGTGTTCTTTTTATTGAGCTACATCGATATCTGGATATCTTGTCCATTTTAAGGATTTACTGAAACTTCTTAAAGGCAGGACTGGATGATATAATCCAGAAACATTTTGTTATGCTGGTTTAAAGTCTCTGCACATCCTGATAGCAATCACTAAGGTTTAAATGTATGTATTTATATCATCTTTGAAATGCGTAGGACCATAAAATGTTTGATCAATCATATCCCTCGGCTGTCCTATCGGCCTGTCAACGTATGTAATTTATTTCCAAACCTGTTTGCGCAGACATGATACGTCATCAGCGCGTTCCATTACGCTATTGCAGACTGAGCGAGAATAGAAGGCGTTATTAGTGTAATATTATGTACTTTGTACTGTAATGTTTTCTCACAGGTAAATGAGACATGACGTAATCTGACAGCGTTGCATTCAGTGTTGCTGGCTATTGACCCGAGTTCGAGCCCTCCTTTTGCCGAACAGTTTTTTCTCCCTTTTCAAATCTCATATCAAAAAAATATACCTAACATATTTATGATTTAAAGTGTGAAACAGCGCCTCCGTCTGGTCAAGGAATGCAGACGCTGCATACAAACAGAAATATCACATATCATCCAGAGAGAGGCGATATAGTAACAATCATTGGACATACAGAAGTGCCCGTAATGTTATCAAACAAGTGCAACGCCGCAAATGCAAGATTGTTTAAAAAATAATAAAAATAAAAAGGTTAACAACTTGAAAGTGAGACAATGCCATTATTTGGAATTGGCAAGAGTGAAAAGATTTTATTATGATTGATTTTTTAATCATTATTCATCTCTAAACCTTTCTTTCACTGTCATCATGCCGATATACAAACGCAAAAGTCTGGGTCTCGGTGTATCGCTCAGGCTGTGCTGCAGTGTCTATTCTCAGGCGCGATCCCACTACTGATCAGCACGGGGGATTTGACCTGCTCCGTCTCCGACCTGGGCCGGTTCACCCCTCCTTAGACGACCTGGTGGTCCCGAGCTCCCCCAGGAGCACCATATCGATACCGAACTTAGCGCGGACACCCGATCGACATAGTCCCCTGCAGCCCAGAAGCCCTGAGCTCCAGCGATCCGCCAGCCTCAGCCTCCCAGTAGCTTGGATTACAGGCTCCGCCACTGAACCCGGCGAGAGACAAGAGTATCAGCTGCTGCTCAACCTGCTGCTCACTGACACCTCTAGTGCTGATCAACACTACACTACACTCATATTAGCTGCTGAGCAGTCAACTAGTTAGATATCTTTGTTGTATTTTCACAAGTGTTACATTTTAAAAGCTTTAATCTCCAAACAGATCATCCAAAATGTGCTTTTTCAACTGTTTGAAAATATTACTAAATATTTTTCTCTCCATAGTTATTCTCAACCTGTTCTCTTTTATTTATCTGGCTATTATTTAATTCAGTGTATCTTGTTAATAAAGGAATCATTTGGTGCACTTATGGATTTTCTACAGGCTTGATTATTAAATGTTTTATTATATGTATTGTTGTAAAGTATCTAAATTACATGTGTAAAACAGGATAGCCAAACATAATAATTTAATATAATAATAGACTTATCTCATAATTAAACTATGAAAGCCACAGTTGTGTTATAAGGTTTGTGAGTGAATTTTCTAGAGGGCCACTTTTGCAATGAAGTCCCACAAAATAATTTGTGAGAGTAGACCACCAAGGGCTGTATTTTGTACATTTGAAACATGCATTTTAGAGCCTCGTCCATATCTTAGCTCTGTCTTATCTTCTTCTTCATGCATGCGCGTCATCTCATGCATCTCTCAAACTATTGATGTGTTCAACAGGAACTGAAACGGGAGGAATTGCGTTCCACTGCAGAAAGAGTGGAGTATGCTCAGATAAAGGTCGGGATTCGTTCAGTTTATCAAATAATCGCACCTTACTGAAGAGAGCCTGTGGATATTGAGGACTCCTTCAAGCAGTTAGATGGTGAACAATAAGAAATACTTCTGGCATCCTTGAATAAAACAGTATTTGTTGTTAATATGGTGTTTAAAATGAAATATGGTCAAATACTACTTCTTCTTCTTTTTTTGTAACTTTCCCTCCAGAAACATTTTCAGCTTGTGAGAGCTATAGCTGAAGACTGAAAGCTCAATGACAATGCCAGATCGACCTGAAGAGGATGACAGGCAGCGGACGAAAACATCATCATCTGATCACCCTTTTGACAGTATTGTGCACTGGAGTGAGGGACTGCAGTGATGGAATATTAAGAATTATTAACAAGTCACATGGTGTAATGTATAACGTTTTCCTCACACCTTGAATAAATGTCTTTACAGTCTAAGGCAATAACATTTTATCACTGAATAAATGTCTACAATCTTAATCATTTTCAAAACAGTTTTTGAATATAATTTTTTTTCATGGTAAAAATGTTCATTTTTAATAATCATAACAGTCAAGCAGTTGAGATTTGTATAGTATGTCGCTTAATATGCTCATTACAGAAATCCTAATGGTTTCCCTTACAAAACCATTACAAACCATCAGCCATTAACCATTAAATACGTAGTGTGTTTTGGGCATATTCCATTAGTATTTATTGGTTTGTATAGGTTTCCATTAGAAATTTGTACTGGTCCTGATTTCCATTGCAGTTTTATATTGGTTATGGTGGTTACATTAAAAATAATAATAATAGAAACTACAAATTACCACTACAAATACCATTACAAACCATCAACTTTTAACCCGTAAAACCATTACCAAATGGTTTCCATTACGTAGTGTGTTTTGGGACAAATTTTAGTGGTTTATATTGGTTTCCATTACAGATTTGTACTGGTTTTGATCTGTACACTTTTAATGGTATCCACTGCAGTCAGGTGCACAGGCAGCCATTAACACCTGCTGGTCATGTTAATTATAACATCAAAATTATGCATTGGTTTTGTCCTTATTGTTGAAAGAAACACCCTCAAGAACATATATTTTGATAAACTGTTGCCGAAACAACACTAGAAACTGTAACCTAAAATCATAACCAGTTAATATTATAAAGACTTGCATATACCGAAGTGTTTTTCCGAAGTAAATTCATCGACCATGCACATGAAATCAAAACCATAAAAATGAGTAATCTCTTTCTTCAGAGGGAAATAAACATCAAACACAAAAAGTTAACATTTTAACATCTTTATTTAAAAATAAAGAAATATGAATGTGCATTTTCTGGCTTTCACTCGGACTCGCTGATTAATCCTGCAAAAAGAAATAAGTAAGCTTCACAGAAATGTTGAAATGATACATATAGAGATTGTTAACGTTATAGCCCATCCTTAAAGTGGAAGTGAAGCAGTCAGTCAAGTTTTCATAATTTAGTAAAGTGATTTCCACAATAATTAAAAAATATATAACAAACATGATTAATGAGACCATTTTAAAGAAAAAAGGATGTTTTGTTATAGCTTTTAGAGCAAAGGTGCTGCCATCTTGCAGTACCACCGCGTGTGACGTCACGGGGTTGGTTCGCTCCTTTGGCCACTTAAGTAATATATAAGTATTTCTTTATTTTTTGAACACATGCTTTTTTTAAATGGAGGAAGACGAACTTGAAAGGCCTGTTAAGCCCATAATAAGTGCAACTGCTCATGCATTTGAGCCGATGCGGCGAGGGGGCCGAGCATTACTGCTGTTACGGGTGGAAGAAGTTGTGAATCTGCTCTGGTTCGGGGTGAAGAGCGGGTCGGAAACAAATCACGTTTACATAGATATTCATCAAAACAGCCATTAACATAATATACTGTGCATTTGCTTAAACAGGCAAGAAAGTGGACTTAATTTGGTACTCGCATACCAAACTTGTTTACATCACGTAAACGATATTTGGGATATAACCTAATGATCAAAACTTTGTGAAATAGGTCTAGATAATGTGATATAGATATTTATGTTGACTATTCATCCAAATTATGGTGAAAACCAAAATATTGATGTAATAAAATAACATTTATGTGTTCAAAAAAATAAAGAAATGCCTATTACTTTACTGGCCAAAGGAGCAAACCAACTCTGTGACGTCACACGCGGTGGTACTGAAAGATGGCGGCGCCCTTGCTCTAAAAGCTATAACAAAACATCCTTTTTATTAATCGTGTTTGTTATATATTTTTTAATTAAAGTGGATATCACTTTACTATATAATGCAAACTTGACTGGCTGCTTCACTTCCACTTTAAGGCAGAATTTACACTGCAGGTCTTGATACTCAGTTCTAATTTGTTGACTATATCTGTAGTGCTTAACTGTCCATTTAAATTGAGTGGTGTAACTCTCGGAATGGTTATGCAAATACTCACCACCAACAGTCTTTGCACGGTATTTGCGAACCCTGAAGAGGTGCTTGCTTATGTCATCTGAGGTGTGACCTCTCTGAGACAGACACTCTGTTTGGCCTACCGAACACACAAACAAACAGAAACTGTATCTCAAGTATTGATGACCAGTGTTTTTCACATAATTTGTAATACAAAGTTATTTGCATTAATACAAGGGTTTTCAAAGTCTGTGTACCTCCCTTCTGTTACAACATATGTGATGAAGGATGAAGTACTGTTTTGAATTACAAAGTTAAACACTGAGTTGACCTGGGGAGACTAAAGCTATGCATGTCTTTTACAAGGAAAATAAAACATGGTGAAATGTTGTATACATTTGCTTAGTTTCAAATGCAGTATGATTGTATGATTAACAGCATGCTAAAGTACACATACATAAGTAAAGTGGAGGCAGAATTTGAGATGGAAACTCTCACACAAACGTGCATTGCTGTTGAATTATGATATAAAATAATAATTTGTAGACCTAAACCTTAAAAGGATAGTTCACCCAAAAATGAAAATTCTGTCATTAATTACTCACCCTCATGTCGGTCCAAACCCATAAGACATGTCATTCATCTTTAGAACACAAATGAAGATATTTTTGATGAAATCCGAGAGCTTTCTGACCCGACAGCAACGCAACTGACATGTTCAAGGCCCAGAAACCTAGTAGACATCGGTAAAATAGTCCATGTGACATCAGTGGTTCAATCGTTATTTTATGAAGCTATGAGAATACTCTGAGAAAACAAAAATAACGACTTTATTCAATGATTTCTTCTCTTCTGGGTAAGTCCACCACCATTTATGAGAGTATCACGGCGCTGCACCTTGTTTACGAGAAGCGGAATGCACACCCATACATCATGGTACTCTTGATAATGGTGCCAGAATGACACAGAAGAGAAGAAATCTTTAGCTGCTTTTCCACCATCGCGCTGAATGGTTCTATTTTCATAATCGTTCCATTCCGTGCCCATCCGAGCCGGCCGGTACAGTTATGGATTCGTTTTCCACTGAGGGGCTGATAACGGATCTCTTTGGAATGCAATTCAAATGCGTCAGTCATTGCAGTGGTAACACAAGTGTTTACATATTGATATGAGTTGTAAATAACCACCGTGTTATGGAGGATGATCAGAAATTGTATTACTAATTTGTGTATTACTAATTACTAATTAATAATATTAATTAGTTTTTTATGTAAATATTATATTGACTGGTTTAGGGACAAGAGTTTTCCCACTGTAAAAATTGTAAATAAACACTGGTTTATTGCCTTTAGCGCTTTGGTTGTTATTGCTTACGCGGGTATCGGGTCGAGATTGGACCTCAGCAATTAATGTTATTTCCTATACCCCTTAAAATAGCTAGGGATTGTAACAGGTATAATAAAAAAACAGACAGAATAGTGTTTGTTGTGTTTTTTTTTTTTTTCTATGGGAATAATGTGAGACACAGGCTTCCGTATTCATATTAACTAAGATTAATAAATGCTGTAGAAGTAGGCTATTGTTTATTCTTAGTTCATGTTAACTAAAGTAGTTAACTAATGAAACCTTATTGTTTCTAGAATATTGTTCAAATTGTTACTGCAAATACAAATGCATAAAAACACTATGAAATGTATAATTAGTATTAAAATGATTAAATACAATAAAAAATAATATTAATAAAATACAAAATATTATTATATTTGTTCTCTTTTTTATGTAATATTTTTTTACCAATGAAAATGTGACAACATTAAGTGTAACAGACACACACACACACAAATATAAAACTGCCTCCTCATTTTAAAACACCACCGCACGCCACTGATATATATATATATATATATATATATATATAGTTTAAATAAAAGTTGCTATAACAAGAAAGGAAGCAATTACTATATGCGACGATTTGAGGAGTGTGTGCGTCTTATATTTTCAGTCCCGTTTGGTTGTCCTTTGTCTCAAGCGCACGCGCACGCGCACAATATGAATATAAATCCGGCGCCACCCAGTCAAACCACATTTCTAAGGAAATGAATGTATTGTAACACCGGTAAACACAATGGCGGCAGCTGAAATTCAGAAACAAACATGCGAAGTCATACACTGCCTCTTACAAGATGAACTTACTGGTATGGTGGAGCATGATGGTGCTGATAATGGTAAGTGCATTTGAGTATTTGAGTCATTCTATGAAAATGTCCCTTAAGGACTATGACTTGCTAACACCTTGCATGTAATTAGCTGACTCATTGGTTTAGCTAACCTTGTTTTCGAAACACATATTTGAGATAAATCATAACTCAAATAAAATCCACATGAGGTGGTTCGTATATCAACCTATTAATGATAGAATGGTTTCTACTCCAGTACGACGTTCAAATATAACGTTACATAAACGTATTAACTTGTAGATTTTTTTCCCTACATATGGTAAATATCACTAAGTTAAAGTATAGTGAATATGTAATATATTGCATGTATTGATTAAAATGCTCCTCACAAGTTACTTGTTTTTTGTGGATTTTCTGAGGTAAATGTAGGTTATGTGACATCTTTTACAAGCTGATTTTATTGATGTAACCTTACACAATTGAAACAATGATTTAGTGATTACACTTCATTAAAATTCACAATTTAAAAACCTGCTATTACGACAACATCCTTAAATGTTCCTCTCTTGTAATTATTTTGTCTTGTATTTTGTAAAAAACATGTAAGCGCACAATAACCAAGTCTTTCAAAAATTAGTTTTAAACTACTTGTTGTGCAGAGAACTCATTTGACGCTGAAAAAATAGCCTCAAAGCTCAGGCAACTGGGTGACGATTATGATGAGAGAGTGATCCAGCCATTGATGAAGAATGTACAGAAAGCTGCAGCCGATCAGGTGAGTCCAAACTGTTCATCTTCAGACACCAGTCGACTAATCTGAAGACCGTTTGTGTCATTTTGTGAACATTGGATATTTTATCAGTGTTACTTTGTTCCTGGTCCACTCATAATTACTGTAAAGGCCACTGTAAAGCAGTGCTGTTTATAGTTTCCATTTCTTCCCTGAAACTAAAAGTGAAACTTCTTGAGCAGTCTCAATGAATGAAGTATTTCCTGTTTGGGTGTGATAGCGAAGCCTTGTGTTAGTTGCACAGTAACCACGTGTTTGACCATAACTGTAGCCTCTGACGCGTGTTTGTCTTCTAGGTGATGACTGCCTTCAGTGATAGTGTAGACAGCTTGTGTAAGATGTGGGTTGTGGAAAGAGCAGAAGTGGCCTCAGAGAAGCAGCTTCTCAAGGCCGCCATCACACTGGGACTCCGTATAAAGAAAAACTGCCCTGACATGACTAACGTTGTCGAGGTCGCTATGATGGGATTCGTCAACAACCGTCTGACAAACTGGATTGCAGAGCAAGGGGGCTGGGTGAGGATTCTTTTATCAGATTTACATTAACTGCTTCCTTAAGTCTCTTCCTTGACCAAGAGACTTGAGTATGTCTTCAGCAGGATTGGTAACTTTCAAAACAAGCAGCTTCTTGTTGGTCAGCATGGCAAATTCACATGACCAACTTGAACATGAGTGAAATCTGCATGGGGAACTTTTTTGCCCTCGTGTGGAACTTCCAATCGCACAAATTCCTATTAAAATGAATGTAGGGCCCCATGAAATGCGTTTTATTTTTTCCCCAAGTTCTGTTTTATTTATTTTTCCAAATTCCGTGGATTGGATTCAGTTTTTTTTTTTTTTTTTTTTTTTTTTTTTTTTAATTTACATTTATTCATTTAGCTGACGCTTTTATCCAAAGCGACTTACAATTGCTATATATGTCAGAGGTCGCACGCCTCTGGAGCAACTAGGGGTTAAGTGTCTTGCTCAGGGACACATTGGTGTCTCACAGTGGATTCGAACCCGGGTCTCTCACACCAAAGGCATGTGTCTTATCCACTGCGCCATCACCACCACCAAAATTTAATTTATTTATTTTTTTAGATTTTTTTCTGGACTCTGATTTAATGGTTAAATATAAATTTATTAAACAAAAAGCATATCTAATCAACACAATTTAGCAGCAATTTTTTAAAAGTTTAACAAAAATTAAATTTTATTTATTTGTATTAATTTTCCTTCAAATTCAGTTTTATGTTTACCAAAGTCTGTTTTACATTATTATTATTATTATTATTATTATTATTTTTTTCTGGATTCCATTTAAATGTGGATTCCAAAAGTAAATGTGACCTCTTTGTGACCTCTTATCATAACTCATATCATAAACAAACACAATCTCTACTTCATGAAAACTGGTAAAACTCCAAATCTTCTCTGAAAAGCTAAAACAGTGGCATTCCTAATATCAGTTCCACTAAAATTATATTCACATCCTTTTATTAAAACGACAAAAACAAAAAAAACTCACCGAAAGAAAATGGTGAAATTTTTTATATAGAGGTTGTTGGTTTTTTTTCACTATATTTTGGTCTTGTCATTTCTTCAACAATATTGCAAGCTGATGTTATCCCATTTTTGTCATGGAAAAGTTCAATGAATATTTTTCATTGCAGTTTTAATTAACGAAATTACCTCTATAAACCAAAGCATCTGAAGCAGGGGTGTCCACCTTCCAGCAGAGTTTATATCTAGCCCCAGTTAAACACCTAAATCAGCTAATCAAAGTCTTCAGTATCACTAGAAACTTCGAGGCAAGTGTGTTGGGGCTGGATGGAGTTTAACTCTGCAGGAAAGTGGCCATCTAGGACCAGGACTGGACAGTAACATTACCCCTAAATTATTTAAGCAGCACTTGGTTATGAGAACTAGACACATGTCAACATTCACACATAGTTTGAAATAGTTAGAACCATTCACTTAAAAAAATTGAATCTAGTCAATAAACTGACGCCATCAAGTTCACCTCAAACGCCCAATAGTCAGGTTAGACGCCATATTGAATTTAACACAACTTTGATGGATAGATAAGACTTAAAAGCTTTACAATGGCGCACACACCATATAAAGGGCCTATATCCCGTAATTTTCAGTCCCTCACAGTCTTATTTTTTACATTCCTGTCAAAAAATAAAAATATGGCATTACTGTCTGAGGTCTATGCAGTTCACCTCAACAGCTTTTTTATGTCATAACAGATTCTTACATTTGTATTCCCTCACTTTTAACAAATAAAGCTATGTTTTTGGCCCCAAATCCCACCAAACACCCTATTATACTTGACCTCAACAAATAAGTATTGGTCTGCTGGATTTTAATTTCATTTTGGGATGCTTAAACATGCAAACTGTCTGAAGTTTTTTCTTGTTTTTCTTTTCCAGGTTTCTGTCTCAAAGAACAGCATGTGTTGAGATTGGAGAGCATTGTCTCTTTCTCTGAGAGCCCCTCAATCATTCCTCTGAAGTTCTGATTTGTAATGAAGGATGAACTATAAATGTCAATCAGTTGCCAAGGTGCTCTTTTCAGACAATCACAACCAACAAAGTTTTTTAATGTTTACATTTTTATTCTAATACAGATATTTGTTTGAGTATTTCAGCTGATGCAGGAACTCTCAACCAACAGTTCTTTTTTAAATAATAGACTTGTGTGTCTTATGTAGTCAAGTTTCTTTATATCATTGATGTGGAGTAAAACTGTTATTTTAAATCCTTTAAAATGAATCACTTTGAACAAATGTGTTGGTGTAATAGGGACATGCATGTTGTAGTAAACATTAGTGAAATGTTAGACTTTTCTCTCATTGGAGATCAAATGAACATGAAGTGGACATGTCAAGACATTTTTGTGGTTTATGGTTTTATTGCAATCTAGTACAATAAGGAAATAACATCATTGCTCACTAATAATTACTGGGCCACTTTAAAGTTAATTCAACATAAGCGTGTTTATTTTCTACTTAAAAATAATTTGATATGCCTTACTTTTAGTCATGAGCCCTTTAGCGCTTAGTCAAACCATCACAGGGGGGCACCACAGTACCGAGTTCCCATCTTCTGTTCACACTACAGAGAGTGATTCACAACTGCAATTTGTGGAAAAAGCGTAGCATTTGTATCATTTAGGCCAAATAAAACCATTGCTTCTGTAGGCTTTGTTGTCGGTAAACAGAATCACATGGAGGAAGTGGCCACCATGAGCTGTTATAATATCCGATAACGCTATTAACCCTTTGATCATTCCTCACAGCATGCTTTTACTGACAGGTTAAGCTGCAGTTTATTAAAAGGTAATTGATT